>NW_028089843.1:0-552 GCF_014824575.4 Sturnira hondurensis | reverse complement strand
CCCCTTTCCCCCTGTTCTCTGGTCCCAGTCAGTTTGTTCCTTGTTTTTATGCACTGTTGATGGGTATGCAGACTGGTGCAGCCACTGTGAAAAACAGTATGGAATTTCCTCGAAAAATTAAAAATGGAACTGACTTTTGACCCAGTGATCCCACTGCCTGGATTATACCCTGAGAATCCTGAAGCACCAATTTGAAAGAACCTATGCACCCCAATGTTCATAGCAGCACAATTTACAATAGCCGAGTGTTGGGGGCAGCCTAACTGCCCATCAGTAGATGAATGGATCAGAAAATTGTGGTGCATTTACATAGTGGAATACTGTGCAGCAGAAGGAAATAAGGAACTCCTACCCTTTACAGCAACATGGATGGAACTGGAGACTATTATGCAAAGTGAAATGGGCCAGTTGGTGAAAGACAAATACCATGTGATCTTACCTATAAGTGAAACCTAATGAAAAAAACAAATGAACAAAACAGACCAGAGGCATAAAAACAAGGAAAACATTATTAAATTGTGTATAATGATAGGAAATTGCTCTTATGTGCCC
>NW_028089842.1:0-1049 GCF_014824575.4 Sturnira hondurensis | reverse complement strand
ACTGCCTTATACATCCTCACTGTGTCTCAAAATACTTGTCAGTTTGCCAGCCCCATCATTAAACAGAAGCACAAGTTGGTTGGACAGTTCCTAATGCTGTTTTGCTTGGTATGGGGTTTGCCTTTGTAGAATTTAAATGAAGACAGCATCAAGGACCTGGTGAACAGGTTCAACAACTCAGCTCCCCCTCAAAAAAGGATGGTGCATCAAGCCAAGGATGACAGCTAGTGCCACACTGAGGTGAGACCTAGCCCACAAGGAACTCACCACTCAAGACCACAAGATTCCATTCTATTGCCCTGCACCAGACACAATCTGGGGGCTCCACCAAGGACCTCCAATGGATTTCCTACACTGTCCCACAGCACCATGTACAAAGGTCTCTGGACTTCCACTTCTCCCTACAACTATAAATGAGGGTTGAAAAAAATACTGGTGTTAGTAACCCTATTAGGAATCATATGCTGTTTCATTTAACAGCAGACCAGATGTACATATTATATATATAATACATACATTATATATGCCTTTCATGGCTTTTTTAAAAAAACTACCCACACCAGGTATCCTGCAGAGAAGTCAGGTTAAGGATGCATTTAGACCTTCTTCAACAATGGAGGTTATTCACCAGGGTGATGTAGCCTCTCAGGGCTGGTGGACATGATGTCATTCACTACTGCTGCCATGGCAGCAGTGCTGCTAGGAACACTTAAGTGTGCCCCACTGATGTAAAAGTTTGCTGGGGCAGCCATAACATATGAGCAAACTGGGTGGTGTATAGAGCAGACACTTAGTTTTCTACAATTCCACAGATGAGTGAGGATGCAAGTGAGGATGGGTTTAAAACACCCTAGGATGGGTTCCTTTTTAAGGGTTTCTGCTGTGTTCATACAAGGCCGTCTTCACACTCTATGTCACACAGAATCCCCTCTTTGCTTATATGTGTCACCTCCTCCTGTTTGAAGAAAACTGGTCATACTAGAGTAAGACCCACATAACTGAATTCACTTTACCTTAGTTACTTGCTTAAGGACTGCCTGATAAAGTGA
>NW_028089841.1:0-1004 GCF_014824575.4 Sturnira hondurensis | reverse complement strand
TACAACCAGAGACATTGAAATAAAGAACAAACTGACAGTAACTAGAGAGAAGAAGGGAGAGGGATAATAAGGGATAATAGGGGAAGGGCCATCAAGGAATATTTATGAGGAACAATAGGCAAAGCCAAAGTGGGTAGGTTCAAGGTTTGGAGGCAGGGAAGGTGGTGTGGAGGAGTGTGGTGGGGTACAAATGGAGACAACTGTACTTGAACAATAAAAAAAACAAACATGTTGCTCTAAGCTTCTGTTTAAACTTTAATGTAAAATATGGCATTAAATTATTCTGATTAATAGAAGAAAAATGGCACTCATAATGCTAAGGCACAGTGATCAAAATGGTGAAGTTCACCATGTCAGCTGATTTCCAGAACTGCTCTTCCATAGACTTCTTTGAGATGTTTCAGTGGCTCTGCAAATGTTGGAAATAAATGTTTTGATGGTAGCCATTTTAACAGGTGTGAAGTGATTTCTCATTGTAGTATTAATCTGTATCTCTCTGATGATTACTGATGTTGAGCATGTTTTCATATGTCTTTGAACCATCTGTATGTCCTCTTTGTAGAAATGTCTAGTCAGGTCCCTTACCCATGTCTTAATTGGGTTGTCTTCTGGGTGTTAATTTTTATTAGTTCTTTGTATATTTTGGATATTAAACCATTATCCGATGTATGATTGGTGAAAATGATCTTCCATACAGTGAGTTCCCTATTTGTGTTGCTAATGGTTTATTCAGCTGTACAGAAGATTTTTTAGTTTGATGTAGTCCCATTTGTTTATTTCCTCCTTTGATTTCAATGCCCTGTGAGATATCAGTAAAAATAATGCTAGGTGAGATATTGGAGATTTTACTGCCCATTTTCTTCTAGAATTTTTGAGTTTTGTGATTTACATTTAAGTCTTTTATCCATTTTGATTTTATTCTTGTGTATAGTGTCTGGTGGTGGTCTAGTTTGTTTGTTTGTTTGTTTGCATGTACTCATACAGTTTTCACAATGCCATTTATT
>NW_028089840.1:0-1478 GCF_014824575.4 Sturnira hondurensis | reverse complement strand
ATATCTTTCATCTGAGCCTCCAAGGGCCTCTCCTAATGTTTGGTATGCATTAAGTAGCCTATACATGCTTAAATGCTTGAAAAAGGGAAAAAAAGGAGTTTAAGGAAGGAAGGAATAAATAAAAGAATGGATGGAAGTTAGAATGTGGTTTTCATTTCTAATTTAAAAGAGAATTCATTATGCCCTGGCTGGTGTAGCTCAGTGGGTTGAGCGCGGGCCTGTGAACCAGAGGATCATGGTTCGATTCCCAGTCAGGGCACATGCCTGGGTTGCAGGCCAATTCCCAGCAGGGGACGCATGAGAGGCAACCATACATTGATATTTCTCTCCCTCTCTCCTTCCCTTTCCCTCTAAAAAAGATAAATAAAATCTTTAAAAAAAACCTTCCTACAAAGAAAGCATCAGACCCAAATGTTTAAGAAAAAGAGAATTCATTATAAATTCAGCTAACTTCAGGAATACTGCAGTACTCATTTTTTTAAAATATAATATAATACATAAAACAAAAAAAAATTACCACCTTAATAGTTAGGTAACAAGACATTCACATTTTTGTGCAAGCATTACCACTACCCATGTTTAAAAACACTTTTCATCTTGTAAAATGGAATCTCTGGCCTATTAAACCCTAACTCCCCACTTCCCATTATACTAACCTTGGCAACCACCATCCTACTTTTTGTCTCTACCTGTTTGACTACTCTAGGTACCTCAGATAATCACACAGTATATGTCCTTTTATGACTGGCTTATTTCAATTAACATGATGTCCTAAAGGTTCTCCCATGTTGGAGGGTGTGTCAGAATTTAATTCCTTTTTTTTTCAGTTGGAATCTTCAGTTCAGCAGATTACATTTTCTTTGATTTGTTTTTCATTTTCTTTTTAAAAATATTTTTTATTGATTTTACTATTACCGTTGTCCCACTATTTCCCCCTTTGCCCTTCTCCACCAGCACCCCCGGCCTCTTAGGCCATCCTTACACCATTGTAATTTTATTTTTCAATTAAAGTTTACATTAAACATTATGTTGTATTAGTTTCAAATGTTTAGCACAGTGGTTAGAAAATCACATACTTCATACAGCACCGCCCCCCTTATATTTCCAGTACCCACCTGGCACCATACATAGCAATTACAATATTATTGACTATATTCCCTATGCTGTACTTTATACTCCTATGACTATTCTCTAACTACAACTTTGTGGTTCTTAATTTTTTCACCTTTCTCACCCTGTTCCCCAGCACCTCTGCCCTCTGGCAACCATCAGTCTGTTCTCTGTATCTATGAGTCTGTTTCTCTTTGGCTTGTTCATTTATTTTGTTCTTTAGATTCACATCTAGGAAAAATCATATAGCATTTGTTTTACTCTGACTGACTTATTTAAGTTAGCATAATACCTTCTAGGCCCATCTATACTATTGCAAATGGTAGGATTGCATTCTTTTTATGGCTAAGTAATATTCCATTGTATAT
>NW_028089839.1:0-950 GCF_014824575.4 Sturnira hondurensis | reverse complement strand
GCCTTTTGTGGCAGAGGACACCTGAACCTTCTCTTTTTGTTTGGTAACCACACGAGTACTGGACAGAAGAAGTGACCTGGCCAAAAGAAAGGGGGATAATTCACAGTGTCACATAGAGAGCACAGACCGCAAATTAGTACCTTGCACAGGTGAGTACGTAGATTTAAAATTTTCCAGAATGATTTTAAGTAAATCATCAGTCAAATAAGTATAGCAGTTGGGATAAGTACAGAGTGTGCCGAGACATTATAGCAGGGGCCTGACAATCGCACGAGGCAGATAGCACGAGGCAGATAGTGCACGAGGCAGGGTTCCTTCCAGCTGTGCAATCAGAGAAGGCTGCCTGGAGGAGTCCACATCCTAATCTGGCCTTGAAAGACAAGTAGATTTGGGGCTTGTGAAAAAGGGAAGAGAAAGGTGAAGGAAATAGTTTCTGTACAGGAACCAAAGTGGGACTGGGGAGAGAGAGCACAAGAACCACCAGAAAGCCCAGGCCGGCCTGAGCAGAGTGCCCAGGAAGGATGTCGGTGGATGGTGACGAGACGAAGGGAACTTAGCGGGGTACTGTAGAAGGTCTTTATCCCCCGGGAGTGACCCAGGTACTCCGAGGGCCTTGAAGGGCCATGACCACAGCCGGAAAGATGGCTCAGGAGGCAACCTGGGATGCTGTGGAGGGAGGCGGGTGTGCAGGAAGAGAGCCAGGTGTGCAGGAAGGGAGTCAGGCGAAAGGCAGACACTCACCAGGTCTCCTGAGCCACTTAACACCAATGCTGTGCCCCAGGACAAGACCCGAGAACAATATTTTATGCCAAGTTTTTTTTTAATGGCCGCTCAGAGATGATGACCACCATAGTGGCATGTTTCAGCTGTATCCAGTTACCCATTAACTATTTCACAGTGTGTTCAAGACAATAAAATTTCTCATTGTTCTACAGGATCCAGCCTCTGAC
>NW_028089838.1:0-654 GCF_014824575.4 Sturnira hondurensis | reverse complement strand
AAAGAGCTGCTAAAAATGGAATGATCTCTAAGTGTCACCATTTTTCAAATAAGTGCATTTTCTTTCAGCTCCACATTTTGGACTGTACATTCATGTCACTCGGGAGCTGGCATGATGGTGTGTGATGGGAGCCCTCCTGCTGTCACTTGTCCTACATTTCTGTGGGGCTTCTTCCCAAAACAGTGGCAGGAGCCCATGAATAGTATTCTTTCACCCCATAAATACCTCTTTTTGTTATTGTCCAAAATAGTTGTTCTTCTCGGGTCATCTATGAGGAGAGACAGCTAAGTTTTCATGTCTAACTGACTCCCTTAGAAGCCCTAACAGAGTCATCAGCACTGGGGGGGGGGGGCGGGGGGCAACCCTTTTCTCCCAACAACGGTTCAGGCTGAGTGTTGTAGGACAACAACATGGTTTGCCATGCTTTGCCTCTGTTGACAAAAAAGTGAGCCGTTGCCCACCAGCAGCCAGGAGTCAACAGTTCTCAAAGAGATTAGTACAATGCACGATCCTTTTGTTTATTGATGTTTCTGGTTGAGAGCACAGATGGACAGCCCTTGGATTTTGGAGTCCGCTGCACTCTGCAATGAAAGTGCGGTTCTGGTTGCCAGGAATAGCAGAGGCAGCCATCCACTTTTAAGTGTTACAGTCTGT
>NW_028089837.1:0-1825 GCF_014824575.4 Sturnira hondurensis | reverse complement strand
TTACTGCCAAGACCCATTCTTATGTGTCTTGTGAGAGCAGGAAACTTCCCATACCCATGAATGAAGTCTCAGGTCAAGTGCCAGCTGAGCAAGACTTCCCAGAGGGCAGGCCATGGGGACAGTGACCTGAGGCGATGCTCTGCTCCTACTCACCCCAGCCTCTGGAAGCCCTAGTTGTCCTGGCCGTGCCCCACCCCTACACACAATCTCACTGCATACACACTCCTGTTGCTCCTCCTCACCCTGGCTGCCTGCCTCAGAGGGCTCAAGGTGCTCTAGCTCTGAAAGGAGAAGCTGGGCCCGGTGCTCCAGGTGTGAGCCTGGAAAGTTGAGCTTTAGGTAGGCCAGCAGCATCATCAGGCACAGAAATTCTGGGGGCTGGAAAAAATCCTCAGGGTGCTGGTCCAGCCAGATGTCCAGGATGGAGAAGATGGCCCTGGAAAAGAACAGAGCAGCTGAGTCTGAGGCCTGGTTTTGCCTTCTCCATGTCCCTCCCTGAGCTTCCCCATGGGGTGTGGGTCCCTGGACCTCCTGCTGCTGCCCAAAAAGAGCCAGTGCTACTTGAGGTCCCCCTTCAGTCTGGCAGTCCTGGCAGAGATGGGCCTGGTAGCCTGAGAAGGGCTTGCACAAAGCCTCTGTCACTGAGACATCTTGCTCAATAATGTGGGTGACGGTCAGTCTGCTCCAAGGAAGCCCGGCATGCTCTGCCATGGTGCTGCCCCCTGGTCAGAGAACTATGAAACCCCATGAGGGGAGGGAGGGTGGTGCGTGCTCTTTACTCAGCACTCCTAGGCCCATGGCAGGTATTCCAGGACTATCTGACCCGTAGGAGAAGAAACGATCTCTGTGTCTAGCCCTCCCTTCCCAGGGCCCACCTGATACCTCCCCTGTTAGCTCCTGCAGCTTCTTGGTGTCTGATGGCAAACGTGCCCTAGAAGGTCCTTCTCTTTTCACTGTCACTCAGTTCCCACAGGACAGAACTGTCAACTGAGCCCCCACTTAGTTTAGTGAGCAGAGTGTTTCTCACAGCCCCTATTTGGAACCCAGCACAGAGTGGGAGAATGTGCTCTCTCACGCCACCAAGTCAACATGCATAGCTCTCTTGACTCCATTTCTGGGCCTAGACAAAGCCCTCCCACTTCAGCCCTCTGCAGAAATCTCATGATGGGTAGGAGACAGGGTTCTTCCAGCACCTCAAATGCTCAGTGTCCATGCTGCCCTGACATGGCATCCAAAGACCACTCACTGTCTCTGCCAGTCTAAAGGTCCCTGATCCTCTTCACAGTACACAAAGATGCAGCCATACCTAGAAGGGGCCAGGAGGATGTCATATTGACTGTCCTGTGGACATTCCCTGTGTCTTGTGACATGTCATGTGAAGGTCCCACTCCCCAGTGGAGAACAGGTGTGGAGTGCTGCTCCGTGGTCTGCCTGGTGCACTGTAAATGGAGGGTCTGTGCCCATAAACCTGACTGTACCTGTTTTGCCTTCTAACATACTTGCTGCATGAAACAAGCCTCAAGCAACCTGATCTCAGTCATCTGAGGGAGCACGCGGCCCCTCTCACGCCCTGGCATTTCCTCTCTGGCTTCACCCAGGACAGGCAACCTTAACGGAATCTGCAATCTCCTTTGCCAAAGAGAAAAGGGTTCAGCCCCAGCATTTCCTATGGTGCCTGGAGCACAGCAGGAAATCAGACAGAAGCTTTGTCATGAGTGAGGGAAAAGGAACAAGTAGCACAAGCGCATCCCCTCCAGCAGACCTCTGCACAGGCAGCCACCCAGAGAGCACTTTGCAGGGAGGAGCCCACCAAAGCCCTGCAAGA
>NW_028089836.1:0-762 GCF_014824575.4 Sturnira hondurensis | reverse complement strand
GAAGAGCGAAAGGTTAAAAAGAAAAGTTTGAGAATTGGTAGTGAAGGCATCTATTAACCTCCTGAAGCTTTTACAATATTGACAAATAAAATAGACACTAATTAATAAAAAGAAGAATGGCTAAGAATAAAGAAACATGCTACAAAACAATCCACAAGGTACAGCAAGCATGTGCGCACTCCACAGAAAACCCTGAATTATATAAAGGAAAAACTAAAATAATTAGAAATTAACTAAAGCACAACCAGATGGAAAGTCTTAATACCCTTCTATTAGAAACTGTTAGATCAAGTAAACAATGATTGAATAGTCTATGGAAATTTTGTTCCATGTGATTAAAAAATTGGCATAGGAGATGTACATACAAAGGCCTGACTCCAGTAAAAATAGGTAATATGTACTTCTTTAAAGAACATTAAAGGGCATACATTAGGAGATAATTTTCAAGCAAGCTTCTGTTATTAAAAGCAATGAAGTGAAACATCAAATAAAGCTTTTGACATACTTGGAAACTGAAGCCTGCACTCCGGAGGAATGCATGGGCTAAAGGTGGTTCCAGGCATCCTTCAGTAGTGCTTGTCACAATGGAAGTGACAAGACACTGAGAACTGGACGTCAGTGATAGAGCCACACACCGTGATACTTGGAGGTGAGTTTATAGCCTTACACGCACATGAAGAAACTAAAGGAGATACAAATACATGAATTTTTGAATTTAAGAATCTTGGAAAAGGACAGCAGAGGAAAACCCAATAAATATAG
>NW_028089835.1:0-810 GCF_014824575.4 Sturnira hondurensis | reverse complement strand
TTTGCAATGCCGCCATTGCAAAGATACAAATTTGTGTTAATTATGATTTGTACTGGTTGAGGCATTTCAGTATAGAAAAGGTAGGTAATTATTACTGCAGAAAATTAATTCCCAATGGGCAAATTCCCTCTCTGTTAGTGACTGAGAGACTCATTTTACTTGGCAAATAATGCAATCCATTTGCAATATTTGGTCTATTCTACAGTATTTCCATTGTGCCTCCCCCCGCCCCTGCCACGCCCTCTCCATTTTCAGGATTGGTAGAACACATAAATGATACAACTAAAACTCAACTAGGTAAATTTTCAGAAACTCCTTTTTTATTGCATTTTATTGATTATGCTATTACAGTTGTCCCATTATCTTCTCCCCTTTATTCCCCTCCACCCTGTACCCCTTCCCACCATCATTCCCCAACCTTAGTTCATGGCCATGGGTCATAAATATACATTCTTTGGCTTCTTCACTTCCTATACTATTCTTAACCTTCCTCTGTCTATATTGTAGACCATTTATGATTCTTATTCCCTGTACCTTTTCCCCCATTCTCCTCTCTCCCCCTGACCACTGATAATCCTCCATGTGATATCTATTTCTGTGAATCTGTTCCTGTTCTAGTTGTTTGCTTAGTTTATTTTTGGTCTTGGTTTTGGGGGCGGGGGGTGGTTCAGTTTTTGATAGTTGTGGGTTTGTTGTCATTTTACTGTTCATAGTTTTTGATCTTCTTCCTTTTCTTAGATAAGTCTCTTTAACATTTTATATGATAAAGTCTTGGGGATTATAAACTCCTTTAACTTGGCTTTACCTGGG
>NW_028089834.1:0-1287 GCF_014824575.4 Sturnira hondurensis | reverse complement strand
CTTTGGGCAAGTTTCCTGCGGAGGCGGGAAAACAGGAAGCTGGCTTCTCCGTGGCCGTAAATCAGCGAAGATGGAAAGCCCCTTCCCTGCCCCCCCCACCCCCCCGGCCAGGGCCCGGGCTCCGTGGCCCCAGCAGAGGGGACACAGGATGTGCCCAGTGTGCTTCGGTTGTGCAGCCCGCCTGTCCCCCCCAGCAGCGCTGCCCTGCTTGGCTGCCATTCTCCCTGGCAGGCGGCGATCCGGGGCCGCTTGCGCGTCGGGAAAGAAAGGCACTTCTCACTGGTGCCTGGCTGGTCCCCCCTTACAGGGTTTTCTTTTGTGTGTGTGTGACAGCCTTTAAAAAGAGTCCCTCCGTGTTACGAGCTCCCGCCCAGGGGCTGGTCTGCTGGCCTCGTGCGTCCTGGTCTGGGAGGCCCCTGTTGTGGTCACCGGTCGGCCAGCCTTGGTCAGCAGCCTCCACACTGAACGCGGCCCCTCTGCCAGCTTCTCTCTGACGGTCGGTTGCTTTTGGGGGGCTGTCTGCCTGCAAGAGGCGCCTGTGTGTTCCTGTCGAGCGTAGACCAGGTTCTGGTCAGAGGCCCGTGCACATCAGAATGGAGTGAGGCCAACATGCAAAACACAGAAAAAGCAGCGTCGCAGTGGAAACGTCTGGGCCGCGCTGCCATGCCTTTGGGTCCAGTCCCACCAAGGGGCCCGTTTTCAAGGGCCTGGGCTGACCGCGCGGCGACGAGGTGTTTCCTTGCCTTCTGTGCGGGCGCATCCCAGCTGACGTCGGGAAGGGAGCGATGTGGACACGGGCAGTCAGAGGAGAAGTGGACGCACGTCTAACCGCCCGTCCGGCCAGCATTTCATCTCACAGACCCTGCGTCCCTCCAGACGGAGACGTGCGCCTGGCCTGGGTTGGATGCCCGGCCGTGTGGTTGGGCCCGGCCGGGTTGGCATCCTGGCCCCCGACCAGCGGTGTGACCTCTGGGAGCGTCCAGTCCGGAGGCCCCGCCTTCCTGGTCCACACAGGGCTCCGGATCCTGCCCTCTACGGGGCTGTCTTGAGAACTAAGAGGGTGATGGAGGTAATGGAGAGCTCAGCACTTTCACGAACAAAAATCACTGTCCCTCATCGTCGTCCTTATTTTCATGAGAGACTTGGGTGCAGGGGGGGGCTTCGACGGTGGCCGAGCGCTGAGTGTCTGACAGTCCCTGTCCCCCACCCAGGTGGGGCCACCGCTTTCAGGTTCTGGTGACAAGGGTGGGGGGAGGGTGAGTGGGCACTGGCCGGAACTGCCTGGGG
>NW_028089833.1:0-1060 GCF_014824575.4 Sturnira hondurensis | reverse complement strand
TGCCAGTGGGGAGGGGGCCAGAGACCCAGGCTGAGGGGCCTGACAAGTTGAGGGCCCCCAGCATGGGGCCAGGGGCCCCCAGGAACCCCAGCCCAGTCAAGCCTGTTCCCCAGCTCCTCAGGCTCCCATTGGGGACAGGGGTGGCAGAGAACTATGACGAGCCAGGGGGAGCTCACTGTCCTTTATCGTTAGTCCCTCAGGGCTCCAGTTTCACCCCAGGAGGGGCAAAGCCCCTTTACCATGTGGGCCCCAGGCCACCGCCCGGCCACCTCCCACCTTTGGGCACAGACAGTCAGCGGACCTGGGGGATACACCTGAGGGGCTCCATCCCAGGGGTGGGAGCAGGGAGCTCCGCCCCAGGTCCTGCATCTTTCCCACGGGTGGCCCACCGGCCCTGGAAGCCCCCCTCCCTCTTTCTCTCAGCCCACCACCGGGGGGGGGGGTTGTCCTGTCCTTCCTAAGGCCACCGTCCCTCTAAAAAGTCAGGAGCCTGCCCAGAACTCTGACCTGATTCTCCAGCTCCACCCCCAACCCCCCCGCCCAGGTCTCTCATTGAATTAGCCTGGTGGGTGGTGGGTCGGAGGGACCCCTGAGCAGGGACCAGGAAGGGGTTCCTCGGAGATAATTCTCCCGGGGCCGTGCGTGGCTCACACACCAGGTTCTCTGGCCCAAACACAGTTGCTTACGGAGTCCGGGGCTGAGGGAGGGGATGCACAGAGGTCGCCTACCCGGCTGAGCAGGCTCGGACCCCGCTGGCGGTGTCCCCATCACTGAGGCACAGTTGAGGCCCACGGTCAATCGTCACTCAGCACAAGGCATTGGAAAAATGAGAAAACGTGAATTTCTTGGTTGCCTGGGAGCTCCCAGGGGCTGTGTTTGCCCATCAGAAAGAACTAGGGGCCCACTCGCCCAGGATCTGAGAGCCAAACGAAGGACTTGAGGGAGGGGTGGGGGGCCTGGGTCTGTGCCTCCATGAGGCCCCTCTGTCAAGGGC
The DNA here is from genome assembly GCF_014824575.4 of Sturnira hondurensis. NCBI lineage: Eukaryota > Metazoa > Chordata > Mammalia > Chiroptera > Phyllostomidae > Sturnira > Sturnira hondurensis. Next base: position 66 of record NW_028089833.1, on the reverse strand, counting down.
CCTTCGGAGGCCATCAGGTGGGAAGGCCGAGGGCAGGACACTGGGTCTGAATCTCGAGTCAGCTAC
>NW_028089832.1:0-1493 GCF_014824575.4 Sturnira hondurensis | reverse complement strand
GGGGAAATGAAAAGTGTGCCAGTCATTGCATCTTACAGTAAAAAGTGAAGGAACCTTTCAGCCAAGTCTAATCCCACTAATGTGGGATGTGCATCGCCTCTGTCGGTCTCTGCTGTCACCTCGTGGCCATTTTGGGGATGACACCTTAGTGCAGGTCAGCAGGAAAAGTGGTTGATTCCAGGGGAATGTCATTGACTTTTCATAGCAGTGCAATTTAGAAACGCAGTTTGAAGACCTTGGTAAGCAAATGTCAGGACTGTGCAGTTACTTAGTGACTGGTCTCCAGATATTGGCCAAGGGAGCTATAAGAGAGTTTTATGTGATGTTGTTTGGACCTGGCTTTGTAGTGTAATAGAGGCAGGTTTTTATAAGTGGCAAGTTTGCTTGAAGGTCATTTGTAATTTGCTTTTTCCCTTGTAGCTTCCTTAAGTAATATGGAGGTGAACTTTTTTAGAAATTCTACATCAAGAGGTAAAAAAAATATAGTAAAATACAAGCGCTCTCATTTCATGTCCGTGCCCCTCATGACATGTCTGTGGGCTCTTTTCGTACAGTTTGCCTGGACCTCACTTATTATTTTAAGTTCCTCATATGGATGCAAAACTTGTGCATTTTCCAGCTTGTGTTCCTAAGCTGTGCATTCAAGGGTGAAGAGTTCTTTCTCAAGGTTTGGTATGAAACATCTTTACTGTCAGTCATGTTTACTTATTTTGTTATTTTTATTGATTTTTATTTATTTGTAAAGGTTTTTTATTGATTATGCTATTACAATTTTCTCAATTCCCCCTTGATCCCCCCTCTGCCCTGCATTCCAGCCCTCCAACTTACCCCTCTTAGTTCATGTCTGTGGGTTGTACGTATAAGTTCTTTGAGTTCCCTGTTTCCTATCCCATTTTTATCTCTCTCCATCTATTTTATGCCTAGGAGTTAAGCCTTTTCTCCCCTCTACCTTTCCCCCCTATTCCTCCCTCCCCCCTCACTGAAGTCCCTGCATTCAGTGGAGAAATGTGATGTCCATTTCTCTGATTCTGTGCCTGTTCTATTGTTGGCTTAGTTTTTGTTTTCTTTTTGGTTTTGTTTTTCTTTTCTTTTTGGTTCATTTGTGAATAGTTGTAAGTTTACAGTTCATAGTGTTTGATCTTCTTCAATTCCTTAGATAAGTCCCTTTAACATTTTCTATAATGAGAGCTTAGTGATGATGAACTTTTTTAACTTGACCTTATTTGGGAAGTACTTTACCTGCCCTTCCATTCTGAATGACAGCTTTGCTGGATAGAGTCACCTTGGATGTGGTGACTTGGAATACATTTTTCCAGCCCCTTCTTGTCTGCAAGGTTTCTTTTGAGAAATCAGCTGATAGCCTTATGGGAAATTTTTTGTAGGTAACTCTCACCTTTCCTCTTGCTGCTTTTAAGGTTCTCTCTTTATCTTTAATCTTGGATAACTTAAGGATGATGTGCCTTGGTGGGTTCTTCTTTGGGAGTCTCTGGGCT
>NW_028089831.1:0-1440 GCF_014824575.4 Sturnira hondurensis | reverse complement strand
GTTGTGGGGAAAAGGGGACCCTAGTTCACTGTTGGTGGGATTGCAGACTGGGACAACCACTATGGAAAATAGTATGGAATTTTCTAAGAAAACTAAAAATGAATGTGCCCTTTGACCCAGCAATTCCACTATTAGGAGTATATCCTAAGAACCCTGAAACACCACACCAAAAGAACCTATGCACCCCAATATTCATAGCAGCACAATTCACGATAGCCAAGAGTTGGAAGCAACCTAGATGCCCATCGGTAAATGACTGAATCAAAAAGCTATGGTACATTTATACAATGGAATTCTATGCTGCAGAAAGGAAGAAAGAGCTCCTACCCTTTGCACCATCATGGATGGAACTGGAAAGCATTATGCTGAGCGAAATAAGCCAGGCAGTGAAAGACAAATATCATATGATATCACCAGTAACAAGAATCTAAACAACCAAACAAACAAGCAAGCAAAATATGACCGATGACACTAAAATACGGAACAGGCTGACAGGGTCCAGAGGGGAGAAGGGAGAGAATCATAGGGGAAAAGGGGATGGACTCACATGAACAAGTATGAAGGGCACATGGACAATAACTAAGGGTGGGGGTGGAAATGGTAGGGAGTTGGGGAGCACTGGGTGGGGGGCGGGCAGGGCTGGGAATATAAGACAGAAAGCTGTACTTGAACAAGAATTAAATTTTAAAAATTATTTTTAAAAAAAACTAAAAAAAAAAAGGAAAGGAAACCACCCTGGGTGTTACCCTGGAAGCAGCTTCACAGGGCACTGATTTCTGATGCCATCTTTGCCTGTACAAGGAAAGCAGAGACAGTACCCCTTTGTCATATCTGTGGCTTGCACCTGTGTGTTCCATGATCATCTTCAGCCCCAAGAGTAAACAATGCGGCATGGTGTGGTTTAGCTCAAGGTACAGTCACTGTCCTGGGGTTCTATAAAGCCAATGTCTTTTTTACCCTTTATTTTTGTGATAATGAGGAAGAAAAATATTGAGAGTGGGTACAAATGTATTTGTTTCTTCTTTTTTAAATCTGTGGATCACTGATAGGACTTCTAAACACTAAATAACATTTATTTAATAACACCAATAGTGAATGTCTACATTATATTGAACTTTCAGAACTAACTAGGGATACAACAGCAACAAAACCCTTCTAGAGAGAGTTGGGGGGAATACCCAGGAGGAGGCTGTTTTGAGTCCTGAGGAATTAGGGTCCTGAGTAGTCATGGAGGTTTCCCAATGTTGCATAATTAAGATGAGGAACAATTTGCTAAACACATACCTCTACTGAAACAGGGAAAGAGAGCAGGGAGCTGTGCACTGGATCTCTATGTTACCTTCATTCCTATTTCATTTACCCATACAGGTCACATGGCCACATCTAACTTTTTTTAAAAATATAGTTTATTGATTATACCATTACAGTTGTTCTATTCCC
>NW_028089830.1:0-637 GCF_014824575.4 Sturnira hondurensis | reverse complement strand
TAACCGGCCCTCCTACATCTCCCTTTTCCTGGAAACAGTTTGTGTGTCTTGGTAGCAATGTTCTCCTATATGACCCTGCCTACCCTTGCAATGGGTTATTGGACAGGAGTCCAAACTGAACCCACTGGACTCTCTCCTGTGAGAAGGGGGCATTGAGACTGATAGGTTCTTGGCTTAACAATACTCTGTCACATGGACAATCAGAAGAAAGAAAGGATGAGCAGAGGAAAAAAGAGGAAAGGAGGAAATTTCATGAAGGTTTTCCTTTCTTGAGGACTAACTACATTCTACCCTTGGGTCCCAGGATACATCGCTGTATCCTTAAAATAAATCGGCTTTGTTTCTCAAACACGCATGACACGGTTTCAGTTGTACAGAACAAAGAGTCTGGACTAAGAAGACTGCCAGAATTGTAATATAAAATAACTTCCTTTATAAGGCAAGTCCAAAGTGCACATTCCCAGGAAATTCTTTTAAACAACAGTAGAATTAATATGTTTCTCATAATTTGAAACGAATATCCCTACATATAAAAAGACAGGAAAGTCATCTGACATTTTTTGAAGCCATTCCCTCAAAAAAAAACTAACACCTTCTGTTTATTTTTTAATCAGTTTAATTTCTTAGTTTAAGTTTA
>NW_028089829.1:0-592 GCF_014824575.4 Sturnira hondurensis | reverse complement strand
GGTCTGAGGTTCAATGTTCCTTCTTCCAAGAGGCCTTTCTTGATACCTAATTTAAAGCAGCTCTTCAGTTGCCCTCTATTATACAACCCTTTTAAATGTCTTCATAGCACTCATCACAACTTGTCACTGTGTTACTTGTTTATCTGATTTAGTTTATATGGTCTGTCTCCCCCTGACTAGAAGGTCAACTGCATGAGAACAGAAAGCTCTGACTGCCACCTCTTGCCACTGTATCCATGCTTCAAGCCATACCTGGCACAGATAGCTACTCAGAGAGTCTTTAGTCAATGACTCAATAAATGAAGGCCGCCCAAAGAGATACTGTTGAGTTTGGAGTGCTTTGCTTTTCTTCTTTGAGAATGAATTCTGGCAGAAAATAAACCTTATTCTGTATAATTCAGTCTGTATATTTTACCCAAATGATATATGTTGAATTTTCCTTAACATTCTGTCACAGCTATGACTATTATTCATTTATTTGCTATTGAGGAGATCGATCATATCTGGTCTTTGGTGTTTTGGAGATGGCTGTAAAGTGTGTGGAGATGTGTGTGTCCAGCATGGCCTTCAAGCCTCAGTGGGCCAGTGAGAC
>NW_028089828.1:0-1240 GCF_014824575.4 Sturnira hondurensis | reverse complement strand
ACGAGGGTCCCCTTTCTCCACGTCCTCACCAGCACTTGTTGCTTCTTGATTTCCTGATGGTGGCCATTCTGGCAGGTGTGAGGGGGCATCCCATGAGGTTTTAGTTTGCATCTCTCCGATGCCGAGTGACATTGAGCATCTTTTCACCTGTCTGCGAGCCCTCTGTGTGTCCTCCTGGGAAAAATGCCTGCTCAGGTGCTTTGCCCAGTTGGTAATCAGTTGTTTTGTTTTGTTTGTTTTGTTTTTCTTTTGAGTTATATGGGTTCTTTATGTTTTATGCGTTAACCCCTTATCAGATAATGCGACTTTCGAAGATCTTCTCCCATTCCGTAGGCCCTTCTCACTCTGTTGGCAGTTTCTTTGCTGTGCAGAAGTTGCGGAGTTTGCTGTGGTCCCACTCGCCTGCTTTTGCTTTGTCGTCAGCCCTGGCCTCCCAGGAGGGTCCCAGCCCGTGTGCAGGTGCCCACCCCCTGGGTGTGTCTGATGTTTGGTCATGGAAGATCACAGATGTGGGGGTCCTTCTTGGGGTGCCCATCAGGGACCCCCAAGGGGGTCATTCTCTCTGGGCTCCTTTACCCCTTGTGATTAGTAAGAGATTCAGGTTGGGGAGCAGGTGCACAGGGAAAGACCCACCTCCTCCGGTCCCGGTTCTGTGAGAAAGGTCACAAAGAGCCAACAGACAAGTGACTCAGCTGATCACAAATTAAGGCTGGGGTAGGTAGGGTAGACAAGATCCCAAATTGAAGAGAACAGGGTCCCCTTTCCACGTGGTGGTGGGGGGACAAGGCTGTCAGCAGTGCCCATGCTGGGGCTCTGCTGAAGGGGACGCTGCAGGAAGGGGAGGGGCGTCGTGCGCTGCCTGGCCCCCAGGGAAGCGTCTTGGGCAGCCCTGGCCACAAGAGGGGTTCTGCTTGGAGGCCCTGGCAGGTGGGATGCGGACGGAGGCATGGATTTGGGGAAGAGGTGGGGAGCGACCTGCGGTGGCACCGTCCAGAATAGGCCTTCCTGGGGTGTCTGCAAGGGGGGGCTCCAGCAGACACCCCACTGGCGGGTGGGCCCACAGAGACACTGCCCCATGCTCTGTTGCTGCAATGTCACCGCAGGGTGTTCCCAAGTCTGCAACTACCATAGACTGTCACTCACACGACACTTTCTTTGTAAGAGCTCGTGTGCTTCCAGAATGAATGTGCGTAGACGGCAGGGTCAGTGTCGCCGAGGGGACACCCAGCATTCTGGACAT
>NW_028089827.1:0-1708 GCF_014824575.4 Sturnira hondurensis | reverse complement strand
CATCTCTGGTTGTTTTTCAGCAATATTGTCATGACGCATTTATGAAATATGATGGCTTGCAAAAAATTCTCTTCACTTTCTTAAATATATTTTATTGATTATGCTCTTACAGTTGTCCCAGTTCGCTCTCTTCATTTTTCTCCGCCCTGTACACACCTTCTCCCTCCACATCCTCCCCTTTACTTCACGTCCATGTGTCACAAGTTCTTTAGCTTGTACAATTCTGATACTACTCTTGCCCTCCCTCTGTTTATTTTCTCCCCACCGTCTATGCTACTTATTCTCTGTACCTTCTGCCCTGCTCTCCTCCTCCCACTACCCTGTTGCTTACCCTCCATGTGATGTCCATTTCTGTGGCTCTGCTTCTGATCTAGCTGTCTACTTAGTTTGCTTTTGTTTTGGGTGTGGTTGTTAATAAGTGAGTTTGCTGCCCTTTAACTGTTTAAATTTTTTATCTTCTTTTCCTTAGATAAGTTTCTTTAACATTTCATATAATAAGGGCTTGGTGTAGATGAACTCCTTTAACTTGACCTTATCTGAGAAGCTCTTTATCTGCCCTTCTATTCTAAATAAAAGCTTTGCTGGATGGAGAAATCTTGGATGTAGGTCCTTGCATTTCATGACTTGGAACATTTCTTTCCATCCCCTTCTTGCCTGCAAGGTCTCTTTTGAGAAATCAGCTGACAGTCTGATGGGAACTCCTTTGTAGCTGACTGTCCCCTTTTTTATCTTTTGCTGCTTCTAGGATTATCTCCTTCATTTTAATCTTGGGTAATGTAATTATGACGTGCTTTGATGTGTTCCTCTTTGGGTCCACCTTCTTTGGGACTCTCTGAGCTTCCTGGACTTCCTGGAAGTCTATTTTCTTCACCAGATTGGGGAAGTTCTCGTTCATTATTTGTTCAACCAAGTTTTGAATTTGTTGCTCTTCCTCTTCTTGTACCCCAATAACACACATGGTGAAATGTTTAAAGATGTCGTGGAGGTTCCTAAGTCTCTCCTCATTTTTTTGAATTCTTGTTTTTTCATTCTTTTTTGTTTGGTTGTTTCTTTCTTTCTTCTGGTCCACTGCATTGATTTGAGGCCCAGCTTCCTTTCCATCACTATTGGTTCCCTGTGCATTTTCCTTCATTTCACTTAGTGTAGCCTTCATTGTTTCCCCTAATTTGCGACCCAAATCAACCAATTCTGTGAGTATTCTGATCACCAGTGCTTTGAACTGTGCATCTGATAGGTTGGCTATCTCTTTGTTGCTTAAAAGTATTGCACTGGGCTTTGATTTGTTCTTTTGTTTGAGCCATAGTGTTTTGGTCTGTTCGCACTTGTTATGTAAGAGGGGAAGAGCCTTAGGTGGTCACCAGGGTAGGACAACACAGTTGCTAATTTGTGATGCTGTATTTGGGGGTGGGGTCAGAGAGTAAATAATGGCACTTGCTCTGTTCTGTTTTGGATTTCGGTCCCCTCTCCTGCTTCGCACAAGCAAATTTGTCCCTTTTGGTGCTGGTTCCTGGGTGGGTGAGCTAGTGCATGTTTTTTTTGGACCCAGTGGGTCTCTCCAATGAACTCACCTGTGAGGCTGGGAGTCTCTCCTGGTACCTCAACCCCCGCCCGTTTTTTCAATTGGTGCTTTTAGGCTTTATTTCCCATCACTGGGGCCCTGGGTTGCTCGGTCCTTCTCACTGCTCTTTTTTTGCCTGGTTTATCTGTC
>NW_028089826.1:0-2695 GCF_014824575.4 Sturnira hondurensis | reverse complement strand
CCCTTTCTTAAGTGAGGACGGATGTCACGGTTGCCTTGGCTTTGCCCTGGGTGCATTGCCCTGCTTCAAGATGCACAGATGGAGCATCTAACCCTGGGAACATCTCAGGAGGAAGCTCCTATTCCTTCTGCAAGTTGTGACCAAGTGTCCCCTTTGTGCTCATTAACTTTCATGTGGTTTCATGTCTCCACTGCCCACAGAAATGCCTCTTGTCCTTCCAAGTCACCATGTATTTAAAAACGGGTTTCTCATAGCTTCTTTCCAGAAGAAGACTTGTTCACTGACCTGTCACACACCTGTGTGTGATACACAAGTGGGCACAGATGTGTCTGATTACTGATGACAATCCACCCTGTTGGCCTCTGACTCAGGCTGGTGGCAAGAAAAGCAAGAGCTGGAAAAGCACCATCCCAGCTAAAGGACCATGTGCAGAGGACAGGCAGACGGACAGACAGCAAAGGTGGACATCTGTGTGTTGGAGGCTCTTGGTTTGGTCACTGCCTGGCAGACATGGCCCTAGACAGTGACCCCAGTACACAGAGAGGGTCACCCAGCAGGCAGCAACCACCAGGGGCTCTGCAGTATAGGAGTCTGCACAGGGCTCTCCTGACTCTGCGGGCTGGGCCTCCCCATGACTTTGTGTGCAGAGAGGAGGCAGCTCTGCAGCACTGTGGATTCACTGCTGGCACAGAAGTACACAGATGTCTGGGAGGGGGTGGTCGACTCCAGTGTGAGGGGGAAGTCTTCTAGTTTCAATCTAGAGACACTGTACCCATCGGGGACCTCTCCTTTGTAGGTGAACCCAACACCCACTGAGTAATGGATCATCCTCAGCCCATGACCCATGTCCTGTCGGTACCAGTACATAGCGTTGTGATTCAAGTCCTGGGTACATCTCAATGTCACCGTCTGTCCTGTTGTCAGGACCTGGAATGTCGGGGTCTGAGTGATGCCAGCCCTCCCCAGACCTGTGGGGAAGACAGTAAAACAGATGTTATAGCCACCAGGGAGCAGCTCGGTGCTTGGCCTGGGAACTCTCCCCACAGAGGGACACGGTCCAGGACCCACCTGCACAGAGGAGGCATAAGGCCACACAGCACAGGAGGCCACCATTCATGGCATCAGCTGGGCTGGCACAGGTTCCCTCTGGGTCTGTGGGGGCAAGAAAGGAGCAGGGTTCTCCAGGGAGTCTCTCTGAGTTGTCACTCCCACTACCTGGGCCCCAGAGCCAACTTGTCACAAGGGGACACGCCCCTTCCCTGAGCATCAAATCAGAAATAGATGTGCAGGTGAAGAGCTTGGAATGAGAAGAACACCTGTGGCTGAAGCGACAGGAGTCCAAGAGTCATTCTCACCCTCTGTGTTCACAGTGTGTCTTCAGGTGTGCTTCATCCTGTCTTCCGATCCTCATGACGCCCTGGTGTGCTGTGTGTGCAAGTCTCTGGGCTTTTGCATCCGAGGGAGAACCTGATGGCTTTCTGATGCTTTCAGGACACTTGGGTCCAAGTCATCCCTCCACCTCCTTTTCTACTTTGCTGGTTGACCAGCATTCACACACTGTCCCTCCTCCCACAAGGACCCTCCTTGTCTCTGGTGGCCAAACCTCAGGGGCAGGCTTCCCAACCCCTGAGAAGCCCTTGGCTCTGTTTCCAACTCATCCCCCCGCAGATGGGACCCCCAACAGATGCTCCACAGTATCTTCAGAATCACCCGAGAATGTGCTTTCCATCTTCAGAGTGAGGCAGCGGCCAGGACACCCAGTCCAAGCTGGGACCTCCCTTTATGTGCGGTGCTCAGCTCTGCAGACACCCTGCTGGCCCCTGGGGTTACAAAGGGATGTGGGGAACGGCGGCGGCCACCAAGGTGAGAGAGTGAAAAATGCTCTTTTTAAATTGAGGCATTGTTCCAAGGGGCACACCTTCCTGTGAAGCATTGCTGACTCTGATTATAATACATAGAATGAGTTTTTAAACACCTGTAGCTACTCTACCCACAGTCCCATGCTTTGCAAGACCCCAAACTTACTTCAGGGGTATGTAGGTGCAGGTGATGGCCACAGATTAGGAAATTGTGCCCTTCTTTGTTGTCACTGAGAAGGATCGGTGAGTATTGGATGCCTGAAGTGAAATGTTCCTTGAAGCTGTCGGGAAAGAGGTTGACAGTTCCTGATGGTGTGTGTTCTTCCCAGGCCTGTTCATCTACAGCTGGAAAAGGGAAGCCAATGTGGGCACAGCGCTGGGAGTGGGTGCGGCCAGGAGCGAATGTCCACAGATGTTCAGAAACAGACTTGAGTGATTTCCAGCTCTTTGGTTTGTGAAGTCTGAGACCCGGGAACATTACTTCCCATCACATGTATAAACAGGAACAGTGATCCTTCAGCTACACGATGTCTCTAAGCACTACATCCTACCCCCTCTGTAAGCAGCAGGACAGTGCTGAGACAGGCGGGCTACAATCCTAGGCCTGAGCCTGCCTGACTGGCAGCAGCAACGTTGAGCTCACTTCCTGAGTGGGGCGGAGTGTTTTTGTGCAGGCAGCTGCCGCGTCTGCAGGGCTGTGTCAAGGCTGCTGGCACAGAGGTACAGGGCTGAGTCGCTCAACTCCAGGGAGCTCGAGGTCAGCTCCGAGTGGGAGTCACCAATATGCTTCACTGAGAAGTGACCGGGCATGTTCCCTTTTTGTCGCTCTTGCCCAT
>NW_028089825.1:0-1901 GCF_014824575.4 Sturnira hondurensis | reverse complement strand
ATGGAACTGCAGACTATTAAGTGAAATAAGCCAGTCGGTGAAAGATAAATACCATACAATCTCACTTGTATGAGGAATGTAATAAGCAAAGTAAATTAAACAGCAAAATAAAACCAGAGGCATAATATCATGAAACAGACATTGATAACTGTAAGTGGGGAGGGAAATAGTGGGGACTGATTGAAAGAAGGTGAAGGGCCCTGGCTGGTGTGGCTCAGTGGACTGAGAGCCAGACTGCAAACCAAAGGATCACTGGTTCCATCTGGAGCACATGCCTGGGTTGCGGGCCAGGTCACCAGTACAGGGTGTGCGAGAGGCAACCACACATTGATGTTTCTCTCTCTCTCTTTCTCCCTCCCTTCCTCTCTCTAAAAATCAACAAATAAAATATTTTTTAAAAATAAGGTGAAGGGATTAGTCAAAGAACATATATGAAGGACCCATGGACGTGGACAACAGTGAGGAGAATGATTATGGAAATGTGGGGCAGACTGGGCAGAAGGGGGCAAAATGTGAAAAGTGGGACAACTGTAATAGTATAAATAATAAAACATAAATAAATGAATGAATGAATGAATGAATGAATGAATATAAATGAAAGATACTGCAGAACAATGCAAAAGATAGTCACTAATGTTAAAAGGACTGGTGAAAATGGAGTAGCAATGAAATGACTTGGCTGGTCTAAAAATAAAATAAAAACATTTAAGCAGGGAAAGGCACATTTTTAGACTGATTTCAATGTAAATAATGTAATTTTTAAAATAGATGAGACTTCAAATAAAATATAGAGGACCAACAAAATTAAAGGTTAACTTCTCCCCAAATTACTTTGTTCATTTGTTTATTGCTTAAAACTAACAAATGGTAAACTTGTGCTAAAGCAATATGTACATAACTTACTTGCTCTTCTTCCCATCACAGGTAATTGGCAATGTTTTAACTTTACAATAACTTTGTTGTCATACAAATAAAAACAAGCAAACAAATAACTAAACGCATAAAGAAAAGAAATCAAACAATCGTACACTAAAGCCATGTAGGTTTTATTCTTGGAATGTAAGGATGGTTCAACACATGCAAATCAATCAATGTAAAATACCTAATTTTAAAAAATTAATTAAAAGACACGTGATTATATCAATTGTTGCAGAAAATATGTGACAAAATAAACACTCTCTTATGATTAAAAATCAGACCTGGCTAGTGTAGCTTGGTGGATTGAGCTTGGGCTGTGAACCAAAGGGTTGCGGGTTCGATTCCCAGTCAGGGCACATGCCCAGGTTGCAGGATAGGTCCCCAGTGGGGGTCATGTGAGAGGCAACCACACACTGAGGTTTCTCTCCATCTTTTTCTCCCTTCTTTCCCCTCTCTCTAAATAAATAAATGAATAAAATCTTTTTTAAAACATCATTCAGCAAACTAAAAATACAAGAAAACTACCTCAGTGTATTAAAAGCCACATATGGGACTTCCGCCAAGATGGAGGCATAGGTGGAAACACTGTGCCTTCTCCCACAACCAAGTTTGGATACAACAAAAGTTTTGGAGAACTAAGACACACCCAGAGGCCAGAAAACCGAATTATACGGATGTCCGACAGCTACGAACCTGTTCAACAGGGACGGTTAGAGAGGCAGAGCCAGCAGCAGAGCAGGGTCGGGAAGGACAGACCTAGGAGCGCAGGCAGCCCGGAACCAGTCGGAGTGCGGGGCAGACTGACCAAGTTCGCACATTCGCGCGGAGTGAGACGGACCACTCAGGCCCCAGGGGGCGAACCCAGTGGTGGAGGGCTAACAGCGGTGGCACACTCTCGTGCAGTGGAGCGGGGCGCGTGGGCCTGGTGACAGTGGTGGCTGCGGTGCTGGTGGGGGTCGCGGAGGCGGGCGCCGGAGGGAAGC
>NW_028089824.1:0-596 GCF_014824575.4 Sturnira hondurensis | reverse complement strand
ATGTTTTTCAGGGTCATTGACATCTGTTCCCAAGTGCCTTGAGTACTTCTGATATAAACATTTACGGCAGTCTGTGATTTTTTCAAGTTTTACTTCTCCCCACTATAGGATTAAAGAATACTAAAAGTGAAAGGTGAATTTTGCTTCAACTGAAGCATACTGATTCTCCTCATTAAAAAGAAATCAGGCCCTGGCTGGCGTAGCTCAGTGGATTGAGCGCAGGCCTGCGAACCAGAGGATCGAGGTTTGATTCGCATCAGGGCACATGCCTGGGTTGCAGGCCAGTTCCCGGCAGGGGACACACGAAAGGCAACCATACATTGATGTTTCTCTCCCTCTCTCCTTCCCCTCTAAAGATAAATAAATAAATAAAATCTTTAAAAAAAAGAAGAAACCACTGCCTTTTGACGTACGTGTTCTGATACTGCCTACCTGGCCCCACTCAGCTTATCCTGAGGCCTTCATGCCTGCCACGGTTCCTTGTGTTGTAGTGCAGTTTCCTTCCCAATAATCTTAAAAAAAATATATCCCAAATCTCTTTTTATCCTCATTTTTTTTTTTTTTGTTTCTCTGTAGCGGTAGTAACCTTGACACTG
>NW_028089823.1:0-1429 GCF_014824575.4 Sturnira hondurensis | reverse complement strand
TGGCTGCTACCCAGGATGTAATTGGGGGCTGCTTCTCTGAGAGAGTGCCTGCAGGAGTGCCATGTGGCTTTAGCAGAGTGAGGACCCCCTCTTGGCCAGGTGAGGGGGAGAGCCGCGCTGTTTTGGAAAGATGTAGGCCCCTGTAGCCATTAGGGGGAGAGCCATGTGGTTTCAGCAGAGTGCAGACCCCCTCTTGGCCAGGTGAAAAGGGAAAACCATGCAGCTTTGCCAGAATGGAGATCCCTGCGGCCAGGTGAAGAAGAAAGATGCGCTTTTGGTGGAGTGCGGCTTTGGTAGAAGAGGCCCACGCAGCTTTGGCGTGCTCCCTTTGGCTGAGTGGCCTGGAAACCGGGAGAGACTTTGACTGGAACTTGGTACAAGGAACTCTTGCCAGTGGAAGGTGCCACATGATTTTGGATTACTTGGAGATCCTGCCTGGACAGGCAGGCGACACAGCTCACGTGCCAGCGACCTGAAAAACGGACGTGTGCTCTTTTCCTGATTTACTGTACCTGGAGTTGGGACAGTGGGAGAAGGGAGCGCTGTGTGTGTGTGTGTGTAGGTGTATACCCTTAAAGACTTTAATATTTTAAGGAAGGCATTAGGCCTGAATAGCATTAAATAAACATTTTGTTTCCTTTTCACAAATCTCTGGCATTGAGAGATGTGTTTCCAATTGGCGGCGTTCAGAAGAGCCCTATAGATATTAGTGTATTGTCCTTGGGAGGGACCCCTGTTTTCTGTAGCAGTTTTTGGCATCCCTCGATGGGCCAAGTATTGCCCCCCCTCGGATCCCTTTGTTCGGTAACAATGTTACTGACTTTCCCAAGCCTAGAAGAGCCTTTATCAAGTGAACTAAGCATGAGACTGCATTTCAGGACCTGTTCCTTTCCTCAGAACAAACTTCAGATATACGAAACCCTTGTCAGTTATCCCTCATAGCATTTTTCTTATTATCTCTTACATATGAAATTGTGATAGGATGAAATTGTGGGCATGGAATAGGCTGAAGGCACGGGTGTGTGCAAAATGAATATTTATAATCTAGAATACTTGAGATTTATACTCAGAAGAATAATATTCCTAACTAATTATCAGTAATTTTGGATATCTATAAATGATAGAAGTCATGTCTTGAATGATTTCTAGAAATACACCCAAAGATACCTGAGGTTTCACAATAATATGAGATATGAACAAGAAAGAGTTTTCCATTTTCTGAAAGACTCTTCACAGTAAGTAGTAAGTACCCACTGAATATCACATCAGCAGGTAGTATAGGTGCAACCCCCTAAAATCTCCTCCACTTTACTCAGCTTTTCTTGGATAATAGTGGGAAGGTAGAAAGTATTTTCTCCTCATGTTAGATTCCTTTTGGGGAGGCGATGTGGAGGAGGGCAGTCTACTGCCTTCCTGTGCTGCTTCTCCT
>NW_028089822.1:0-1156 GCF_014824575.4 Sturnira hondurensis | reverse complement strand
AGAACAGGCTGACAGTGACCAGAGCAGAGAGGGGAGGGAATTTCAGGGGAAAGAGGGGAGGGATTTGGAGGAACAAATATAAAGGATACATGGACAACAACTGAGGAGGGTGGAAATGGGAGGGAGGAGGGAGCACAGGGGGTTGGATGGGATGGGAGTAATAGACAGAAAACTGTACTTGAAAAATAATTAAATAAAAAAATTGGGGAAAAAAAACAGTGAAAAGTGCTTAGGTAATGGAATCTGACCCAAATTAAAACCTAATCTTTCAACCTCTGTGACCTTAAACAGCTATTTTTGCCTCTATTTCCTTACTTCTTAAAGGGATAATAAGACCATATAACTGAGTTGTCATTAAGCCTTTATCAGGCCCGAACCATTATTTATACTTGTTTTTTGTAAAAACAGTCCATTCTTCTGTAAGGTGTACAATGAATAAAAACTAACAAGTAGACCGTCACCATCACCACCACCACCACCACTCAGTATTTCTCTGTTGCCTGATTGTTTCCAAGTCACTTCTGATTGGCAGATAAAACATAGAAGAATGGAAAGTAAAGAGGTTTTCTACTTATTGACTCTTTTAAAACTAGAAATAGTTTTGAAACTATTTCCCCCTGTTCCAGTAGGGGGTGGGCACAAATGCTCTTTGCTTTTGGTTTTCCACCTTCTGGATTGATAGGAAGCGGGAGGGTTTGGTGCAAGAGAACACAGAAAACCATCTCCTCATCGATGGGGCTGCTAGAGAGGCAAAAAGATCTGTATTTTATTAGCTTCAGCAGCTTAGTGGAATGAGAAAGATCCCCCTTTCTCAGCTTAGAAAGATCAGCAGCTTGGATGAGTTAGAAAGATCATCGGCTCATGCACAGAGCAGCAGCAGGAACTTTGACAATGAACCCGTCCCATGCCAGGTGCTCCCTTACGCTCACACCCTGAGAATGACAGTGCTGCTGACCTAAGAGATGGTTTAAGATATTAATGCCAACAGTAAAAGTGATCCAGGCAACCTCTTGGAGGTGCCTGTCACAGGATGTGGAAAACAGCATGAAGTCACTCACATTGGGCAGCTAGGTGATGTGGCCAAGAGTCACTCCCCTTTCCAGTATGTGTTTATAAGGACTCCTGCCCCTTCTTAGCCTGGATCAGCAAGAAGTGA
>NW_028089821.1:0-551 GCF_014824575.4 Sturnira hondurensis | reverse complement strand
AAACATTTTTATAGAGAAATACCACAGTCATTTCTATTAAAGCTAAGTTCAGGTTTCCTCTACTCACAGTTATTGCATCATTTATTCCTCTGCTAAGTAATATAAAATGAGAAATAGGATATAAAATATCAGAAAGATATTAGAAACAGAAGTCATTCATATCATTAGTGTTCAGCAATATCCCAAAAGGTGAGTCTTAAGTGAATCTTAAAGAACTACAGAAATACTCACATTTTTATGTTTCTAGAAAGAATGATTCAATGTGATCAACATATCAATTCCTTTCCACGTTAGTTAGACATTTAATATACTGTGTGTCAAAATGCTGGTATGTTTCTAAGACCTCTGAAATCATTCTAATCATTATGTGGAAAATAGTTGCTGGAAACAGAAAACATTGTTTTCAATAAGACTATTGTGTAATAGACCTCTTAAGAGATATCAAAAATTACTTACAAGACCTAAAATAATGTACTATTTTCCTAAGAATAATAAACTGATTAAAAGAAAAGAGAGTCTAGAAATGGGTACACAGCTCTTTAAAATTTATC
>NW_028089820.1:0-824 GCF_014824575.4 Sturnira hondurensis | reverse complement strand
GATTACTGAGTTTTGTTAAGCTGTTTCCCTGAGCTTTCAATACTATATCCCACCAGCAGTCTAACCTGAGGCGTAACTGGACTGGGCTTTTTAAATCACGTTCAGACATCACTGCCAGTAAGACCGGGGTCTTTGTTGTGTGTCCCCGGGGACACAGCCAGGAACCAGCATTGGACACACCACATTGTGTGTCCCCGGGGGCACAGCCAGGAACCTGGATGGGAAGGACTAACCCGATTAGCAGGAGGAACGAAGTCAGGTTCTCTATTACCTCCAAGAAATGTGCTTTCTCTGAGTGGCCTCTAGATAATAAAGAAAAAACTATTATCTGGAGCAAAAACTTTTGCTCCAGATAATAAGGATAAACTCTAATCCTGTCTGCATAAATATTTCTCTTTAAATCAACTCCATGTTGAGTAATGGTTTTTATTTATCATCGGAAGAAGGATTACTTATTGTTCCACGCCCCCAGCTCACAGCATCCTTCTTGTTAGGGTAGTAACCAGGACACCTCCTTTGCTTCCCAGCTTCCGAAACACTTCTGCTTGTGCAAGGCAGGACTCGGCCTGTCCTCGCCCCCCACCCTGCCCCCCGCTGTGTCACCAGCCTGAGATGAGAGCCGGACTCAAATACAGACTCACTGAAGAGGAGAGTGAATGAAAGCGTTGTCACCTTTGATGCCCGTCACACTATCCCCATTAGACAGATGAGGAAAGGCAGGGCCAGACAGGCTAATTAAGGAATGTTTTACAAGGTCACAGAAATGAGAAGCGATAGCACCAAGACTTGAATGGGTCTCCAGGCTCACATTATCTTTTCAATTA
>NW_028089819.1:0-2695 GCF_014824575.4 Sturnira hondurensis | reverse complement strand
CATACTCTTTTCTTGCTCTGGACCAGCAGTGATGGGTCCTCTGGGATTCTGTCAGAAATTCAGAATCTCAGCTCTACTCTAGACTTACTGAACCAGAATCAGCATTTTAACAAACCATTATATGGTTCCTATGCATATTCAAGCTTCGTTAGTGCTGCTTTACAGCACTGTGCCCCCTTCTTCTCTGGCACTTTTATGTATTCTGTTTCCTCTGTTGTACTATTCTTCCCCATCTTTATGCATCCAGGGGTGTCAAACTCATTTTCACCGAGGTCCACATCAGCCTTGCGGTTGCCATCAAAGGGCCAAATATAATTTTAGGAGTGTATAAATGTAACTACTTCTTTTTTTAAAAGATTTTATTTATATTTATCTTTAGAGGGGAAGGGAAGGAGAGAGGTATCAATGTAGGGTTGCCTCTCGTGAGTCCCCTGCTGGGAACTGGCCCGCAACCCAGGCATGTGCCCTGACTGGGAATTGAACCGTGATCATGTGGTTCGCAGGCCCGCGCTCAATCCACTGAGCTATGCCAGCCAGGGCAAATGTAACTATTTCTTAACAGTTAAGGGAGAGCTCGGCACTGTTACTGGGTAGAAACAAGGTGCCAGGCCGGATAAAACAAGGTGGAGGGCTGGATTTGGCCATCAGGCCTGGTGTTTGTCACCTATGATTTACACTGTTCTGCAGAACTCATCCAGGAAAAATTCTCTGACTAGTGAAAGCTGGATTGGGGGCTTCCATTTGTTACTCCAAACATAGCACTTATTGCTTTGTGCTGTAATGATATTTTTACTCTTTTTTGTTCCCTGCTGAATAGAGGTTTTCTATTTTGTTTGTACTTTAGAGTCAACCTGAAAACTTAAAAAAAAAATACAGACTTTGGTCAAGACAGAGGTGTAGGTGGACATAGTGTGCCTCCTCTCACAACCAAAAGAAGGACAACAACAAATTTTAAAAGTAAAACAACCAAAACTGAAAGAAAATTGAATTGCATGGAAGTTTGACAACAGAGGAGTTAAAGAAACATTCATTCAGACTAGTAGGAGGGGTGGAGATGGGGGTCGGCTGGAGAGGACTAGTGGAAAGGCAGCAGCTGGAGGACCAGGTGAGGTGGTGGCTTGCAGACTGGGTGGTCCCACATTCATGTGCAGATAAACTGGGAGGAACAACTAGGGAGCAAGATAGACCACACAACCCAGGCTCCTCTGTCTGAAAACACCTGTGGGGTTGAGGCAGCAGTGGGAGAAATTCAACCTCACAGGAGAGTTTGTTGGAGAAGCCCACAGGGTCCTAGAATGTATACAAACCCACCCACCTGGGAATCAGCACCAGAAGGGCCCACTTTACTTGAGAGTAGCAGGGGAAGTGACTGAAAACTGGCAGAGAATGGAGCAAGTGGCATTTTCCCTTTCAGACTCTTCCCCCACATACAGTATCACAACCAGTGACTTGCCCTGCCCTGGTGTATGTCTAAGGCTCTGCTCCTTTCTACTTAACAGGAGCACCCAAACAAACAAACAAACAAATGAAAAATGGACGAACTGAAAGAACAAATCAAAGCTCCAGAAAAAATACAACTAAGCAATGAAGAGATAGCCAACCTATCAGATGCACAGTTCAGAACACTAGTAATCATGATGCTCAGGAACTCATTTGGTACTTCAATAGCATAAAAAAAGACCCAGGCAGCAATGAAGGTTGTATTATGTGAAATAAAGAAAAATCTATAGGGAACCAGCAGTGATAGGAAAGAAACCAGGACTCAAATCAACAGTTTGGAGCAGAAGAAAGAAACAAGCATTTAACCAGAACAGAATGAAGAAACAAGAATTCAAAAAAAATGAGGAGAGGCTAAGAAACTTCCAGGACATCTTTAAACATTTTAACATCCAAATCATAAGGGTGCCAGAAAGAGAAGAGGAAGACCAAGACATTGAAAATTTATTTGAAAAAATAATAAAGGAGAACTTCCCCAATCTGGTAACAGAAATAGGCTTTCAGGTAGTCCAGGAAGCTCAGAGAGTCCCAAAGAAGGTGGACTCAAGGAGGAACACACAAAAGAACATCATAGTTACATTAGCCAAGATTAAAGAAAGGAGAGAATCTTAAAAGCAGCAAGAGAAAAGGAGACAGTTACCTACAAAGGAGTTCCCATTAGACTATCAACTGATTTGTTAAAACAAATCTTAAAGGCAAGAAGGGGCTGGAAAGAAGTACTCCAAGTCATGAAAGGCAAGGACCTACATCCAATATGACTCTATCCAGCAAAGCTATCATTTAGAAGGAAGGGCAGATAAAGTACTTCCCAGATAAGGTCAAGTTAAAGGAGTTCATCATCACCAAGCTCTTATTATATGAAATGTTAAAGGGACTTATCTAAGAAAAAGAAGATCAAATTATGAACAGTAAAATGACAACAAACTCACAGTTATTAACAACCGAACCAAAATCAAAAGCAAAAGCAAAGTAAGGAAACAACTAGAATAGGAAAAGAATCACAGAAACGGGAATCACATGGAGGATTATCAGTGTGTGAGTGGGAGGGGGAGAAGAGAGAAGATGTACACAGAATAAGTAGCATAGATGGTAGGTAGAAGATAGACAGGGGAGGTTAAGAATAGCATGGGAAATATAGAAGCTACAGAACTTACATATATGACCCATGGACATGAACTAAAGCAGGGGAATGTGGGTG
>NW_028089818.1:0-665 GCF_014824575.4 Sturnira hondurensis | reverse complement strand
AAAGGATAGAGCGAGTGAATACATATAACCATGGGAAAACTTTGAGAGACACGTTATTTTTCTTCATGGACCTTATTACATTTTCTTACTTTTTTATATTCTATTGGTTATGCTGTTACAGCTATTTTAATTTTTCTCCTTTTGCCCCCCTCCACCCAGCAACAATCACTCCCTCAAGCAATCCCCCAACCTGTTCATGTCCATGGGTCATGCATATAAGTTCTTTGGCTACTTCATTTGCTATACTATACTTTAAAAAGTATAGTATAGCAATACTTCATTTGCTATAAGTATAGTATAGCAATACTTCATTTGCTATACTATACTTTACATCTCCATGGCTATTCTGTAGCTACTTATTTGTACTTCTTAACCCACTCATCTCTTCAGCAATTCCCCCCACACTACCCTTCCTATTTGGCAACCATCAACATGCTTTCCATATCCAGGACTTGGGTCTCTGTTTTTCTTGTTGCTTAGTTTGTTTTTTAGATTCAATCATATCTCTCTCTCTCTCTCTCTCTCTCTCTCTCTGTATCCAAAATGTGTTTGTTGGGATGTTTCTCCACTCATCTTGATTCAGGTAATTGTAGTGATGCTTCCTCCTGAAGGAGCATCTTTCTGTACACCTTGCTTTTCCTCCTGTAGGCAGAGGGCAGTGGAGC
>NW_028089817.1:0-1419 GCF_014824575.4 Sturnira hondurensis | reverse complement strand
ATTTCTCTTAGACTCTCCTCATTTTTTCTGATTCTCTTTTCCATTACCTCGTTTGTCTGGGGGATTCTTTCCACCTTGTCTTCGAGCTCGCTTATGCGGTCCTCCGCCTCATCAATCATACTCTTCATACCTTCTACTGTGTTCTTCAATTCAGAAATTGTATTTTTCATTTCCTCTTGGCCTTTGCTGATTCATTCTATTTCCTTTTTCATGCTGGTATAGTTTGCGGAGAGTTCATTGTAGCTCCCCTGTAGTTTCTGGTAGTTCGTTGTAAGCTCTTTGAATTTCCTGATAACTAGAGCTATGAATTCAGTATCTGATAGCTGACTTGCCCCTCTTTCATCTAACATTCTTTCTGAGGCTTCTTCCTTTTCTTTCATCTGGGGATTGTTTCTTTGTCTCCCCATTGTTTGAGCTGCTCTTCCTGTTGGCCTCAGCTTCTTAGATTGATCTGTTCTGGTACCCTGAGTTTATGGCGTGAACTCCTGTGGTAGGATACCTGTGGAATTCAGTGGTGCAGTCTCCTGTAGGTATCTTGGTCTTCTCTGCTCCCACTACTCCTCCGGTTGGTGTCCAGCGAGTCAACCCCTTTGGTCTCAGTAACTGCAGCAGCCTGAGGGGCTGTTATTGTGGCTCTTTTCGCGCCTTGGTACACTCAACTGGTCTTGCCAGTACCCCCCAAGATCCAGACTGGCTCCTCTCACCCGCACCCTACTGAGAGCGGATTTTCTCCCAGGCTTCCCAGCCCTGGTCTGACATGAGGGTGCACGCTCCCAGCCTGGCTTTCTTGTTCTCATAGGCTTGGGTGTGGACCTTTCCCTGTGTTGTGGCTGAATACACAGGGCAATTCACAATTCTCCCAAACCAACAGCAATAGCCTGACTACCTGTGTTTCCCTGTCTGCGCCGACTGAGTAGGGGTGAAGCTGGTGACTGGCTCTCTTACAGGGGCCCAGCCAGCAGCCAGAGACTCCCCGAAATTATTCGACAGCCAGTGCAGGTCCTGTGCCACAGGGATCACCTGGGCGACTCTCAATTCCCCAAGGCGAGGGTCGGCGCAGACCCCGCCCCACCAGAGAAGCACAGGCGACTGGCAGTTCCCAGAGCAGAGGGCCTGCTCGGGGCCCCTTGGGGCCGGGAAGGTGGGAAGGTGCGTGAGACCCGAGGCCGATGAAGTGGGCAGGAAGGCGAGAGCGGCTGAAGGAGCCGGCGCCGGAGATGGCTAGGGTCGCCTGGTTGTCGGGAAGGTGGGCGCTACCGAGGTCGAGGAAACCGGGGGGCCCGAAAGGCGGGCTCGGCTGAAGGGGCAGGTGCTGGCAA
Organism: Sturnira hondurensis; assembly: GCF_014824575.4. Lineage (NCBI taxonomy): Eukaryota > Metazoa > Chordata > Mammalia > Chiroptera > Phyllostomidae > Sturnira > Sturnira hondurensis. Next base: position 100 of record NW_028089817.1, on the reverse strand, counting down.
TGGCTCGGGCCACTCGGGCACCAGGGAGGCTAGAAGGACTTGCAGCCGGTCAAGCCGAAGATCAATGCTTGACTCACAGTGTCTCCTAGTCTGCGCCAGC
>NW_028089816.1:0-1123 GCF_014824575.4 Sturnira hondurensis | reverse complement strand
ATGCCAATCGCAGTGGAACACGCCACTCCTCCCGGTAAAGAAGCCAGATGGGCCTGGGTACCGCCCAGTTCAGGACCTATGGGCTGTCAATGAGGTCGCCCTGACTACACCCCATGGTGCCGAATCCATATACTCTCCTGAGCCAGTTGCCCCCAACCACCTCGCATTTCTCGTGTCTCGGCCTGAAGGATGCCTTTTTCTGCATTCCCCTGGCTCCCAAGAGCCAACCAATATTTGCTTTTGACTGGGAAGACCCGCACTCGGGGGCCAAATCCCAGCTCACCTGGACCTGACTACCGCAGGGTTTTGAGAACTCCCTCACCATTTTCAGTGAAGCTTTGGCCCAGGATTTATAGTCATTTTCAGAAGGGCATCCCAACTTGGTCTTGCTACAGTATGTAGATGATCTACTACTGGCAGGTTCGGGAGAAAGCAAGTGCCGAGAAGGAACACAGGCCTTACTCCAGCTTTTAGCCAATGAAGGGTATCGGGTGTCCTGGAAAAAAGCCCAGATATGCCAGACAGAAGTTTGATGCCTTGGGTTCCGGATAAGCAAAGGACAGCGAGCCCTAGGGGCAGAGAGGAGGGCCGTGATCAGCCAAATGCTTGACCCCGCTACCAGGAGGCAACTCCAAGAGTTTCTGGGGGCCGCCGGGTTCGAATATGGATTCCAGGGTGTGCAGAAATCATGAAACCACTATATCAAGCCCTTAGAGGACCTGAGACGGCCACATTTATATGGTAAACTGAACAACAAGAGGTTTTCAAGAGAATAAAAGAACTCTTAATAAGTGCTCCAGCCCTCAGACTGCCCAACCCAGATAAACCCTTTTCCCTCTATATACATGAGAAAGAGAAAGTAGCTCTCGGGGTCTTAACTCAGGAGGTCAGACCATGGTAACACCTCGTAGGCTACCTCTGGAAGCAGCTGGACAATGTAGCAGCTGGGTGGCTCCCTTGCCTGAAGGCCATAGCAGCCGCTGTTTCTCTCCTCCCGGAGGCTGACAAACTTACCTTAGGACAAGAGATAAGTGTCTTCGTACCGCACGCAGTGCACACAGCCTCCTGGAGGGCCAAGGGCACTGATGGTTATCCAACCCCCGGCTCACCCAATACCAAGGAA
>NW_028089815.1:0-859 GCF_014824575.4 Sturnira hondurensis | reverse complement strand
GGGGATGGACTCACATGAACAAGTATAAAGGACACATGGACAATAACTAAGGGGGGGGCAGAAATGGGAGGGAGGGGGGGAGCACTGGGGGGAGGTGGGCAGGGCTGGGAATATAAGACAGAAAACTGTACTTGAACAAGAATTAAAAAAAAAAACTTTGTAGAATTCTCCTGTGAAACCATCTGGTCCAGGGCTTTTGTGTGATCGGAGTTTTTTTTTGTTGCTTCTTCAATTTTATCTGCTGTTATTGGCTTGTTCAGGTTTTCTACTTCTTTTTCATTGAGTTTTGGGAGATTATATTTTTCTAGAAATTTGTCCATTTCACCTAGATTTTCAAATTTCTTGGCATACAGTTCTGCATTGTAATTTCTTACAATCTCTTCTATTTCTGTGGTATCAGTTGTAATCTCTCCTCTTTCATTTCTGATTGTGTTTATTTGGGTCCTCTCCTTTTCTTGATGAGCCTACTTAAAGGTTTGTCTATTTTGTTTATCTTTTCAAAAAACCAACTCTTGGATTCATTGATCCTTAGAATTGTGCTTTTAGTCTGTATGTCATTTAATTCTGCTCTCATCTTGCTTAGGGAAATGAATTGTTTTTATCAAATCTGTCTTATCTTTGAAAAATTTACATCCCCAATGCTTTATGGTCATTCCCCAAATTCAGAATTACCCAGGGAATATTTTTAAACATAAATTTCTAGGACTATCCCAGAACTATGGATTAAGAACCATGGGAGGTACGTTTCAGGAACCTCTTCATTGAGGGGGGTGCCCAAAACCCCACTAGAATGATCTTCTGGAGGGCAGGCCCCTTGTAGTACAAGCTTCCCCCACTAGGTGGGTGCTGTAGGGGCCAG
>NW_028089814.1:0-576 GCF_014824575.4 Sturnira hondurensis | reverse complement strand
GTAGGAAGCCAGGTGCCGGGCAAAGGGCCTTGGGAAGGGTGAGGGCTGAGCGCCCCAGGGCCCCGGCTGCAGGGCCGACGACATGTGCCCCACCCTCAGTCCATCGGAGCGTCTCAACCCTCCGGTTCCCAGGGAGGGGCGTCCAGCGGGGTGTCCCATGGCGCGTCCCTTGTCAGGGAAGCTCTCGTGTGCCATCTACTGAGGTAGCACGGTGGGAAGGGGCGCGTGCCATCCTCGGAGACACGTGGGTTCCGAGCAGAGGAAACCAGCCTGTGCCCACAGGGCGCTGCCCCTCCCTTCTTTCACAGCGAGGGGGCGGCGTGTAAGGGGCAAGGCTGGTAATAACGGGACATGTGCCCAACACAGGAGAAGCGGCCCTGGCCTAGGTCTGCTGCAGCTGGTCTTACGTGGGAGCAGTGGGGTCACAGCCTTCCGCAGGTCCTGGTCCCCCCTCCCCACGCCAAGGCCCCCGCTGTGCCCATGCCCAGACCTGGCACACTGACCCCTCGCTCCCCAGACCCCTAGTCCTGTGCGGCCAGCACAGATTTGGAATGACAGGGGCTGGGATCTGGGGAG
>NW_028089813.1:0-558 GCF_014824575.4 Sturnira hondurensis | reverse complement strand
TTTTCAAGTAAGGTTTCAGTTTCTTGCTCTTCCTCTTCTCCTTCTGGCACCCCATGATTTGGATGTTGGAATGTTTAAAGTTGTCCTGGAGGTTCCTAAGCCTCCTCATTTTTTTAAATTCTTGTTTCTTCTTCTGTTCTGGTGGAATTTTTTTTCTTCCTTCTGCTCCAAATTATTGATTTGAGTCCTGGTTTCCTTCTCTTCATTGTTGGTTCTCTGTATATCTTGTTTTATTTCACTTGCATAGCCTTTACTTTTCCCTTTATTTTGTGACCATACGCAACCATTTCTGTGAGCATCCTGATTACTGGTGTATTGAATTATGCATCTGATAGGTTGGCTATCCTTCATCCCTTGGTTCTATTTTTGGAGTTTTGATCTGCTCTTCCATTTGGGCCATATGTCTTTGTCTGGGCATGCCTGTTATGTAGTAAGGGGCAGAGCCTTAGGTATTCACCAGGGCAGGGCAACCCATGTTGCTGCATTGTGGCACTGCATGTGGGGGAGGGGTCACAGAGGGAACAATGCTATTTGCTTGGCTCTCGCTGGCTTTCAGTC
>NW_028089812.1:0-1709 GCF_014824575.4 Sturnira hondurensis | reverse complement strand
GTGCCAGAAGGAGAGAAAGAGCAAGAGATTGGAAACCTATTTGGAAAAAATAATGAAAGAAAACTTCCTTAATCTGGTGAAGTAAATAGGCATGCAAGTCCAGGAAGCAGAGAGAGTTCCAAACAAGATGTGTGCAAAGAGGCCCACTCCAAGACTCATCATAGTTAAAATGCCAAAGGTTAATGATAAAGAGATGAGAGGGGATGTGAGAAAATGGGTGAGAGGTGAAGAGATTAAGAAAGTTAAAGAATAGCCATGAGAGTATAAAGTACAGTACAGTAATGGAGTAGCTGAAAAACTTACATGCATGACCCATGGACATGAATAAAAGTGGGGGCATTGCCTGAAGTTATAGGGGTGCTGTGTGGAAGGGGGCAAAGAGGAAAAATCACAACAACTATAATAGCATAAGCAATAAACTATAATTTAAAAAAATAAAATTGTAACACCCTAAAAAATGGGCCAAAGACCTGAATAGACACTTCTTCATGGAGGACATACAGATGGCCAATAGACATATGAAAATGTGCTCAACATCACTAGCCATCAGAGAGATGCAAATTAAAATCAGAATGAGATATCACCTCGTGCCTGTCAGAATGGCTATAATTAATAAATTAACAAACAAATGCTGGCAGTGATGTGGAGAAAAGGGAACCCTAGTGCACTGTTGGTGGGAATGCAGTCTGGTGCAGCCACTGTGGACAAAGTATGGAATTTCCTGAAAAAATTAAAAACAGAACTGCCTTTTGATCTTGCAATTCCATTACTTGGAATATACTACCAGAATCCCAAAACACCAATTCAAAAGAACCTATGCACTCTTGTGTTCATAGTCCTGCTATTAACAACAGTCAAAGGCTGAGAACAGCCTAAGTGTCCATCAGTAGATGAATGGATTAAAAATTTGTGGTACATTTACACAATATAATACTTTGCAGCACAAAGAAAGAAGAAGGAATTCCTACCCTTACAAAAGCATGGATGGGATTGTAGACTATTGTGCTAGTGAAATATGCCAGGCGGTGAAAGACCAATAATACCATATGATCTTACCTATAAATTGAACCTAATCAACAAAACAAACAAATGAGCAAAATAAAACCAGAGACATGGAAATAAAGAAGAAACAGACAGTAACCAGAGGAGCAGGAGGAAGGGGATAATGGGAGAAAGAAGGGGAAGGGTCAAGTCAAGGAACATGTAAAAAGGGCCCATAGACAACGACAAAGGTGGGGAGGATTGAATCTGGGAAGGGGTGGGCAGGGTAGGGGAGAGGAATGGAGTAAAAATGGGGACAACTATAATTGAACAACCATAAAAAAATTAAAATGTCACACATTTACACAACAGAATACTAAGCAGCACAAAGAAAGAAGAAGGAATACTTACCCTTTGCAACAGCATGGAAGCCAGTCAGTGGAAGACAAATACCATATGATCTCCCTTATAGGAGGAATCTAATGAACAAAGATAAAGTAACAAGCGAAACAGAACCAGTGACATGGAAACAGGGAACAGACTGAGAGCTGCCAGAGGAAAGTGGGGAGGAGGAGAATGGTGGAAAGAAGGGAAGAAATTAGTCAAAGAACATGTATGAATGACCCATGGACACGGACAACAGTGTGGGGGTGGACTGTGGGAGCAGGAAGTGGGTTGGACAGAGGAGGACAAAGGGGGGAAAACTGAGACAACTGTAATAGAATAAC
>NW_028089811.1:0-945 GCF_014824575.4 Sturnira hondurensis | reverse complement strand
CTTCTCAATGGAAACACTCCAAGCAAGAAGAGAATGGCAAGAAATATTTCAACTAATGAGAACCAGAGGCCTGCAAACAAGGCTACTTTACCCAGCAAGGCTCTCAATCAAGACACAAGGCTAAATAAAGAGCTTCCAAGACAAAAGAAGTCTAAAAGAATACACCTCCACCAAATCAGCTTTGTAAGAAATACTAAAAGAACTGCTTTAAGGAAAGGAAGGAAAAGAGAGAGACAGAGAGGAACTCTGGTACAAAAATGGCAATGAACCAGTACCTAGCAATAATAACCTTAAATGTAAATGTATTAAATGCTCCAATCAAAAGACATAAAATAGCTGAATGAATAGGAAAGCATGACCCACACATATGCTGCCTACAGGAGACCCATCTCAGTACAAAAGACCATCACAGACTAAAAGTGAAAGGCTGGAAACAAATTTTCCAAGCAAATGATCAAGAAAAAAAAGCCAGGGTAGCAATTCTAATATCATACAAAATAGACTTTAAAAAAAGGGCCATAAAGAGAGACCCAGAAGGTCACTTCATAATACTCAAGGGAAGAATCCACCAAGACGACATTAACATCATAAATATATATGCACCCAACATAGGAGCACCCAAATATATAAGAAAAATCCTAGAGGACTTCAAGAAAGATATTGACAACAACAGAATTATAGTAGGGGACTTTAACACCCCACTGTCAAAAATGGACAGATCCTTCAAACAAAATATCAACAAAGATACAGCTGCACTAAACAACACCCTAGACAAAATGCACTTGACTGATATATATATATAGAGCCCTTCATCCCAAAGAAGCTAAATACACATTCTTTTCAAATGCGCATGGAACATTTTCAAAGATAGACCACATGAAAGGACTCAAAATGAGCCTCAACAAATTCAAGAAAAATGAAATCATACCAAGCGTTTTCTGTGAC
>NW_028089810.1:0-928 GCF_014824575.4 Sturnira hondurensis | reverse complement strand
CTCAAGTCCCTCTCAATTCTGGGGTTGAGAGCCCCCCTGCTGAAGGGGAAAGGGAAACGTCCACGCCTTGCTGTGGCACCAAGGAGCAGACACTGCAGTCTCTGATCTCTGAGCAGCATGCATTCACTGTGAGAAAACAAGGTAGAGATCAGGACCGCTAAACTCAGGGAAGTAACAGGGCCCTGATGGAGAACAGGAAGGAGGCAGGGAAGAGAAGACACAAGGTGCCTCTGAATTCAGCCTGCACTGGCAGCCCTCCAGGTATTAGGCTCACAGCCTGGTGCGGAGAGAAAATGGGCCTTCATAGCTGGGTCTGAGCAAGCAGTACCAGAAACCTTATTTCGGTACAGCTGCCTCTGAGCTCAGAGCACCACAGAATCACTAGGTGAAAACTAAAGAAGTAGAAGCAACATCAAAATTTCGTGAAGGAACACGATCCTGATGAAGCCCAGGGAGAGGGGCAGAGAGGAGAAGATAGAACACAGGTCTGAAAGCCTGCACGGCCCTCCCTGGGAATTATTGGGTTAAGAGCCTCCAATCCCCCCCTGCTCAAGGGATAAATTGGAAACCTTCACAACTCACTGTCTACACCCAGTAGTAGGAAACTGCAGTGACTGATCTCAGAGCAGCATGCATTCATTGTAAGAAAACAAAGTAGAGAGTGAAACCCCTAAAATCAAAGAGGTAACGCTGCATTATTGAAGAACCATAACAGGGAAGAGAGGAGGAGAAACCATGTGCCTCTGAAATCAGCCTGCCCTAAGTGCAGTCCAGGTATTGAGCTTAGAGACCCAGGGTGGAGAGGAAAAATCAAAAAAGGAGCAGCTGGGTCTGAGCAAACAGTAGCAGAAAAGTTATTTCGGTACAGCCGCCTGAAAGCTCAGAGCACCATAGAATTGTTAGGAGAAAAGCACATAGAAGCAGAGTC
>NW_028089809.1:0-1117 GCF_014824575.4 Sturnira hondurensis | reverse complement strand
AATGGATGAAGGTCTCATCTCCTTATAACTACTTCTGGCTGGACATGGATGTCCTCCTACTTACCCTTGGGTCATGGGTACCCTGAAAGAGGAGATGGGTGCAGCATGGAGGGACTTTTTCCCGCAAGGGGAAGGACCTTCCAGGGTCCTGGTTAGTTGACTGTCACAAGGAAGGCACAGGCTTGGTGTCCAAAGGCTGGCATTACTGGACTGTTAGCCTTCTGGTCAGGTCATATTTGGGAGGTGACAGATTAGGCAAGTAATTGGAAGCACAATTAAGTCATAACTATTAAATGACAAAGGCAGGGACTTCAGTAAAGAATGGCTTATCTGGAGAAAGGTGTACAAGGCATGCTACACCTACCCGAGACTCTCGTGGCCCACTACCCTTCACTCAGCTGAGGGGAATACATTAGGATTTCCCTCCTTTCAGATTTCTGAGCCCATTCTGTCCAAGTTATCAAGACAGAAAACGGAAAATCAGTTCTAAAGTGAAGCCCACAGACTGCCCCAACCCTTTTTCAACCTAACTACATAGTTCAATCAAATCATTGAGTCTCAGGGGGGTGATGATGAAGATGGGCTCCTTAAGTGAGGCCTATATTGTAACTAATCATCTATAGGCATAGGCAGGTCATAGGCATACACCCTATGAAAACAGAAGAACACACAGGTTAATTCACATAATAATCTCCAAACTAGTCACTGTGCCTGTGAGACTGTCTTTTGGGATGACAGAAAATTGCAAGGTCCCTCCATGGGACCATTTCAATTGCCCCTGAAATGTCATTTAACAGTGGCAATTTGACAGGTCCTTTGCACCTGTAAATTGTACATCTTTGGTGACATCACAAACCTGGTTTCAACTCTTAAATGAAAATAAATTTTTAAGATAGTTAGCTACGCCATTTTGATGTCTACTACTGAGCATAGTGATTTTTCTTGATCCACAGTTTTTCTCCTTAAGATCACCCTTACTGTTATTACAGGAACTACTTTGGGTCCCACTTTTGATTTTGGCTGTTCATTTGCATAAACACACCAAGAGCAGCCTGGATCACTTATGATCTTTAAGTCTGCTTTGCTGGAACTCACACAGGGAACCCTTAGATTGACT
>NW_028089808.1:0-1197 GCF_014824575.4 Sturnira hondurensis | reverse complement strand
TGGGTGGGTGCCTACAGGTGACAACGCTGGAAGGATAATTAAGCCGCAGGTTGCATTCTCCTGAGAAAAATGGAGTCTAAATCTGAAGCTATGATCCCCAACCTAGAACACCAGAGCCCCCCAAATACACAGGTAACAACCGGCAGCAACCAGTGGCAGGGTTGCTCTCTGCCAGAGATGGACAGCTGGAGACACAAAGAACCATGTAAAGGGCCAATGCAGAAATTTTCATTTGCTGTCAGTTACCTGAGGTTCTGGCAAAGGCAGGAGCAGTGTGGGCTGGAGACACCAGAGGAGAGACTGGGGACAGAAGCTCTGGAGAGAGAGTGGAGAGAGTAGCAGTAGGGATCCCAGCACTGAGTCATCCCCCAAACAGCAGCAGCCATGGTGCTAACACAGACCACTCTCCTCTGAGTGGCAGCAGTATGAGGGGAAACAACATCTCTTTCCCCAAGAGAAACTACGCCCCAGCTCGATGCTGCTTAAGCCTCTGAGTGCAGAGTGACGACACTAATAACTGAAAGAGACAGCCACAGACAGAGATCCCTGGTAAAGCGGGGAGGCAGAGTGGACTAGAGGTGCTTAAGGAGAGACTGTGGATGGAGGCTTGGGAGAGAGAAGTGACAGTAGCTGCTGAGATCTTGGTAGTGACTCTTCACCCCTACTGCAGCAGCCATCCTGCTCAGGCAGATCACTTCCCTCCACGCAGCAGTAGCATGAGGGAAAACAATTGCCCCTGCCCCAGGAGGGATTCTGCTCCACCTTATAGGCCTTACCCCTGACTGCTGAATGCACAGCGACTAGTTTCACAACTGACGAAGACAACCATAGACAGAAGATCTCTGGAAGTCTCAGAGCAGGCGCCTGATGTTAGACTGCGTAAATTTCTGACATCACCAGAAGTGGATCCCAAAAGAAAAAACAGCGGTAAATACTAGAGTGTACTGAGATGAAACCCACTGTGACCTTCTCCATGATTAGTGATATTTTGTTTTCTGCGTAGCTTCTTAACATTCATTTCTAATCCAGCAAGTTTGTGCTTATTAAGTCACTAGGACTTATACTATAGTTTATTTCTCTCCTGTCTTATAATAGTCTTAATCTCTTTATACCCCTATTAACAGTGGTTAATTTGCTATTGATACTGAAATTGTGTAAGTGGAGGAGATATTTCTGTGTGTGTGTGTGTGTGTGTGT
>NW_028089807.1:0-755 GCF_014824575.4 Sturnira hondurensis | reverse complement strand
TGGCTGTTCCCCTCATGGCGTTATGTGGAGATGGTTGGTGCTGGCTGGGGCTATGGGGACAAAGCCGTCATGATGACAGAAAAGGAAGGAAAAGGGGGAGAGAATGGCAGTGGCTGCCACTGGCAGGTGAAGGGGACAGGAAATCAGCCCATCTGAATGTGCTTTCATGCAGAATTTTCAGTTTCATTTATTTCTCAGCTGCTGCTGTCTACTTTGAGCTCAGAGGCTGTCCTGCCATGTAACCTTCTCACCCAGCGAGGCCCAGATGTTGTCCACAAGCTCACAGCTCAGATCTGTGCCCAGCCCTGCCCACCTCCACCCTCTTAACCTTCATGTGCAGCCCCTGGAATGTGAAAAGGGCTCACAGATGTGTCATGAATGACTTCACAAGACAAGTGGATGTCTGAGGTGTTTAGGAAGTGAGGCTGTCACCCCTGGTTCTAGACCCCCCTGAAGCCACACAGGAGACACTCGCAACAGTGCAATCACTTCTCCCCATCCAGGGTTGTTGTCACCTGCAGCCACTGACTTTCCCTTCTTACAACAAACACCAAAGGAGGTTTGCCTTCCTTGGCTAGATGCTCAGTTGGTTGGAGCAGCGTCCCTTTACTGAAAAGTTGAGGGTTTGATCCCCTTGGTCAGGACATGTATGAGAGAAACATCAGTGTTTCTCTCTCTCCGCCCCCCCCCTTCCCTCTCTGTAAAAGCAATGGGAAAAAAATGCCCTTGAGGGAGAATGAAGAAAAAGAAAGGGT
>NW_028089806.1:0-624 GCF_014824575.4 Sturnira hondurensis | reverse complement strand
CAAAGGTCTGGAGAACAAAGACACAGCCAAAGAACAGAAAATTGAATTATACAGAGGAAGTCCGACAAAAATGAACTGTTCGACCAGGATGGTAAGAGGGGCGGAGCCAGCAGCGGAGCAGGGTCGGGCAGGACAGATCCCCCGACCTAGGCCGGCAGGTAGACTGGACCCAGTCAGGGTGTGGGGCAGACTGACCGCGGTCGCACATTCGCGCACAGTGAGATGGACCACACAGGCCCCAGGGGGCGAACCCAGTGGTGGAGGGTTGACGACGGCGGCACACTTGCATGCAGTGGGACAAAACGAGCGGGCCCCGGTGACCGTGGCAGCTGCCGCACCTGTGGGGGCCGAGGCGGGAGGCGGCACACGGGACGCCATTGCTCCTCTCTGACCCCGCCCCCACATACAGCATCGCAACCCAGCGACTTAGTTGCCCTGCTCTGGTGAAGACCTAGGGCTCCAATCCTGCTACGGAACAGGCACGAACAGCCCAAAAGATGGCGCAAGAAGAACTCAAAGTCCCACAGCCAATAACTCTCAGCAACCGAGAAATTGCCAGCCTCTCAGAAGCAAACTTCAAGACACTATTTATCAGGATGCTCACAGAACTGGTTGATTATAGTC
>NW_028089805.1:0-911 GCF_014824575.4 Sturnira hondurensis | reverse complement strand
GGGGGAATGGTGGGGGAGGGGTGTGCAGGGTGGAGGGGAATGAAGGGGGAATAGAACAATTGTAATGGTATAATCAATAAACTATATTTTAAAAAAGTTTATGGTTTCAGTAAAATAGAAGGTTGCCAGCTTCTGTCACTCTTTGCTGTGTATCCGTGAGCATAATTCTATGGGATGGTCCTAAAAGTGGAATGGCTGAGTCAAAGGCAAAGCACCGATTTCCATCCCATAAACAACACATTGACTTACCAACCAGTGTGGTAAAATGAGTATCTCGTTTTAATCTTCATTTCTGGGGACTTCCGCCAAGATGGAGGCATAGGTGGAAACACTGTGCCTTCTCCCACAACCAAGTTTGAACACAACAAAGGTTTGGAGAACTAGGACACACCCAACGACCAGAAAACGGAATTATACGGAAGTCAGACAACTACGAACCATTCAACGGGATGGTAAGAGAGGCGGAGCCAGCAGCAGAGCTGGGTTGGGCAGGACAGATCCCCCAACCTGGGAGCGCAGGCAGCCCGGAACCAGTCAGGGTGTGGGGCAGACTGACTGCGGTCGCACATTTGCGCACAGTGAGACGGACCACGCAGGCCCCAGGGGGCGAACCCAGTGGTGGAGGGCTGACGGTGGTGGCACACTTGTGTGCCGTGGAACAAAACTCGTGGGCCTGGTGACGGTGGTGGCTGCGGCACCGGCCCCAGCGGCAGGCGGCAGACGGGAAGCCATTGTCCTTCTTTGACCCCGCCCCCACATACAACGTCACAACCCAGCGACTGAGTTACCCTGCTCTAGTGAACACTTTAGGGCTCCGATCCTGCTACGGAACAGGCACGAACAGCCCAAAAGATGGTGTGAGAAGAACTCAAAGTCCCAGAGCCAATAACTCTAAGCGACCGAGAAATTGC
>NW_028089804.1:0-2289 GCF_014824575.4 Sturnira hondurensis | reverse complement strand
ATAATTAGCAAAAGACTTCAACAAATACTTCTCCAAGGAGGACATAAAGAAGGCCCAGGACATAGTTAAAAATGCTCAGCATCACTAGCCATCAGAGTAATGCAAATTAAAACCATAAGGAGATAACACTTCACACTGTTCAGAATGGCCATCCTAAACAAATAAACATACCACAAATGTTGGAGAGGATGTGGAGAAAAGGGAACTCTAGTGCACTGTTAGTGGAAATGCAGACTGGTGCAGCAACTGTGAAAACAGTATGGCATTTCTTCAGAAAACCAAAAATGGAACTGCTTTTTGATCCAGCAATTCCAGTGCTGCATTATATCCTAAGAACCCTGAAACACCAGTCCAAAGGAATGTATGCACCCCAATGTTGATAGCAGCACAATTTACAATATTCAAGTGCTAGAAGCAACCTAAATGCCCATCAGGAAATGAATGGATCAAAATCCTATGGTACATTGACACAATGAAATACTATGCAGCAGAAAGAAAAAAGGAGTTTCTACCCTTTGAGACAGCATGGATGGAACTGGAGAGCATGATGCTAAGTGAAATAAGCCAGGTGGTGAGGGACTAATGCCATATGATCTCACCTTTAAGTGCAACCTAATCAGCAAAACAAAAAAGCAGACAAATATATAACCAGAGACATTGAATTCAAGAACAAACTGACAGTAACCAGAGGGGAGGTGGGAAAGGACAATGAGGGGGAAAGGGGAAGGCTTTTCAGTAACAATGACAAAGGATATATGTACAAAGCCAAGTGGGGTGGAAGCAGGGGAGGGAGGTATGGGTGGCCAGGATTAGCAGGAGCTGTGGGAGAAAATGCAGACAACTGTACGTGAACAAGAATGAAACTGTTAAAAAATATTTGTTACAAACATTTTTAAAGATGTTTTATTGATTATGCTATTACACTTGTCCCATTTTCCACCCTTCACTCCCATCTATGCTGCACACCCTCTCCCACCCACATTTCCCCACTTTAGTTCATACCCATGTGTCGTATTTAAAGTTCTTTAGCTTCTACATTTCCCATACTATTCTTGCCCCCCCATTTTCTACCTACCATCTCTGCAACTTGTTCTGTGTACCTTTTCCCCTTCTCTCCTCCTCCCACTCCCCTGTTGCTAACCCTCCTCATGATCTCCATTTCTATGGTTCTGTTCCTGTTCTACTTGTTTGCTTAGTTTGTTTTTGTATTTGCTTTTGTTTTAGGTATGGTTGTTAATAACTGTGAGTTTGCTGTCCTTTCACTGTTCATATTTTTCATCTTTTTCTTAGATAAGTCCCTTTAACATTGCATATAATAAGGGCTTGATGATGATGAACTCCTTGAATTTGATCTTATCTGAGAAGCACTTGATCTGCCCATCCATTCTAAATGAAAGCTTTGCAGGATAGAGCAATCTTGGATGTAGGGCCTTGTTTTTCATGACTTGGAATACTTCTTTCCAACTGCTTCTTGCCTGTAAGGTCTCTTTTGAGAAATCAGCTGACAGTCTGTTGGGAACTCCTCTGTAGGTGAATGTCCCGTTATCTCTTGCTGCTTCTAGAATTCTCTCCTTCATTTTAATCTTGGCTAATGTAATTATGATGTGCCTTGGTGTGTTCCTTCTTGGGTCCAACTTCTTTGGGACTCTCTGAGCTTCCTGGACTTCCTGGAAGTCTATTTCCTTTTCCAGATTGGGGAATTTCTCCTTTATTATTTGTTCAAATAAGTTTTCCACTTGTTGCTCTTCCTCTTTCCCTTCCAGTATGCCTATAATTCAAATGTTGGGAAATGTCAGAAAATGGCGGCGGAGTAGGACGGAGCGACTGCAGTTCTCCTACACTTGGGGGAAAATCCTGGCAGATTTACAGAAGAACAGCGCAATCAATTCCCCAACCAACAATTCCCCAGCATTTATGAAAATAAGAGACCAAAGATAGTGAAGAACGAGACAGCTAGAGGTCCTTGGGGTCTCAGGGACGCGAGTAAGGATGGAGGCGGCCAGACTGGCGGCAGACATTAGCCGGCGCGTAGACCTCGGAGCCGCAGCTGCTGCAGCGGTTGGAGCCCAGAGGCTTCCTTCCGTCTGTGCCCAGCGACAAGGGCTTCTGCCACGGAGAACTCATCGGGAGCCTGGCAACCCTGAGAAAAGTCAAGGGCAGCGGCAGCCGTGGTGGCTGCAGCAGGACGGCAGCCATTGGCTGGCGCATAAAGACCTTGGAGCCTTGGCTGCCTCAGCTGTCAGGGCCCAGAGGCTTCCCCCTGCGCCCAGCGACAGGGGCGTCTGACAC